>NC_064859.1:101245807-101293307 GCF_024139225.1 Suncus etruscus | reverse complement strand
AAGGCAGACACCTTACCTAGTGCCAACTTGCCGTCCCCACTTTTCTTTCTTTCTCTCTTTCTCTCTTTCTTTCTTTCCCACTTTTCTTTCTTTCTTTCCCACTTTTCTTTCTTCCCACTTTTCTTTCTTCTTTCTTTCCCACTTTTCTTTCTTTCTTCTTTCTTTCTTTCTCCTTCCTTCCTTCCTTCCTTCCTTCCTTCCTTCCTTCCTTCCTTCCTTCCTTTCTTTTTGGGTCACACCCAGTGGCACTCAGGTTACTCCTGGCTTTGTGCTCAGAAGTCACTCCTGGCAGGCTCGGGGGAACATATGGGATGCCGAGGATTAGAACTATGTTGGCCGCTTGCGAGGCAAACACCTTACTGCAGTGCTATTGCTCCGGTCCTCACCCCACCCCCTTTCATTTTTAAGCCGCCTCTTTCTTTCAAATCCACGCCTGCAAATCTCTTGGCACTAGGTCCATGTGTTCACTGTACTCTGGGGTTCCGTGCCCACCTTTGCACATGGAAGCTGCCATGGGCAAAACCCGGGAGCTTGTCCCCCACATCCTGTGTGAAGACAGTGAGTGTCACTGTCCCTTCGCGGCCCTGACTGATCTGGGCCAGGCCAGCCTTGTCATCCGACTCACGCGGCTCTTCTTTGCTGAACAGGACATCAGCTCTGTGTACCAGATCTTCGCAGACGAGGTGCTGGGGTCTGGCCAGTTTGGCATTGTTTATGGAGGTGAGTGACTGACCAGCTGTTGTGTTTCCCCCACCCCCATACCCATCAGCCAAGCTCTTTCCTCTTAGCCGGGTCCCATCATCTCTGTTCCAACCACCAGTGGCCAAGCAGATCTTGGTGGTGAGCAAAGTCTGTGCCTCCCCCTGTCCTGCCCCCCAGTGTCCAGGACCATCCTCAGCTTTGTGGAGTGGCTCCCCCTGGCCTGAGCTGGTCTCATCTGAGAGTCCCGTGTCCCCTCCTTGCCTGTCTACCTCCCTGCCCTGAGATGTGGCAGCCCAGAGAGCTGAGTCTAGGATCCCCACACCCCAAGAGAGGGCCAGGGCGACAGACAGAATTTATCTGGAACAATTTCTCAACAGACACGTTTATTTAGATGTGTTTAGACCACCGACATCTCCATCACTGCAGATCATGAAGCAGAAATCACAGGAACAGTGCAACAGGGAAATGCCATTCCTTAAAGTCAAAACTCTAAGAGGCCAGAGTGATAACACAGAGGGAAGGGCGTCTGCCTTGCACACTGCCGTCCTGAGTTCAATCCCCAGCATCCTAGTGGGTCCACTGAACCTGTCAGGAGTAATTTCTGAGCACAGAGACAAGAGTAACCCCTGAGTGCCACCGGGTGTGGTCCAAAAATAAAAACAAAACTCTTAAGTTATGAGCCAGGGGCTAGAGCGATAGCACAGCAGAGAGGGAATTTGCCTTGCAAGCTGACCCGAGATGGACCGAAGTTCAATCCCTGGCATCCCATATGGTCCCCCAAGCCTTCCAGGAGCAATTTCTGAGCACAGAGCCAGGAGTGACCCCTGAGTGCTGCCAGGTGTATCCCTACCCCCCTCCTCAAATAAAAATGAGCCAAAGAGAAAGAGCAGAATCAAGACAGGGTACTTGTCTTTGTAATCAGACCCAGATTCAATACCCAGCACCCCAAGGGGTCCCTCTGAATACTACCAGGAGTGATCCCTGAGCACAGAGCCTGGAGTAAGCCCCGAGTATCCCCCATAAACAGAAAGAAAGAGAATAAAAGGAGAGAGGCCAGAGCTGACAGAGCTGCATACCTGAGCCCTGACCATGTCTCTGCCCTGTGCTCGGGAACAGGCAAACACCGCAAGAGCGGCAGGGATGTGGCCATAAAAGTGATCGACAAGATGAGGTTCCCCACCAAGCAGGAGAGCCAGCTCCGGAACGAAGTGGCCATTTTACAGGTATGAGCAAGAACCGGCCCCCGAAGGGCTTGGCCCGGGGCTGAGGTTTGGGGTCCTGGTGTCTTCGGCTTTGGGTCTCCATGGGCCGATGGCGCATAAGGCTCGTTGTTTTGTGGCTGAGGCCCCAGATCTAAACCACCACTGGTACGTGGGGGCCTCACCCTGCAAAACCAGAAAGGTTGGGGGTCTCCCCCTCACCTGGGTGCCCTAAACACAGTTTCTGCTCAGTGCTAAGCCCCACCCCCCAAGACCCCTTCCCCTGGGAGCAGAGGGCCACTGCTCTACAATGCCCTGGTTCTTTTCCATTCTTGTTCTGGGGGCCGCATCTCAGGGGTCCTGGGGAGAAACTGAGGTACCATGGGTGGTACCCGAGATCCCATAGGATCCCTGAGCCTGCCAGTAGTAATTTCTGAACACAGAGCCAGGAGTAATCTCTGAGTGTCACCGGTGTGGCTCCAAAATAAAAACAAAACTCTAAATAAATTAAGAGCCAGAAACTGGAGTGATGGCACAGTGGGGAGGACATTTGCCTTGCACACGGCAGACCTGGGATGGACTCAGGTTTGATCCCCGGCATCTCATATGGTCCCCCAAGCCTGCCAGGAGTGTTTTCTGAGCGAAGAGCCAGGAGTAACTTCTGAGTGCCTCCATATGTGGCCCAAAAACAAAAAAGAAGAAAAGAAAAAAAAAAAAAAAGAACACACCAAACCTGGTCGTGTTTGTAGCCTAACAAAGGACTCGAGTCTGTCATGGGGGGCGGGGGGGTCTTTGAAATACCGTATTAACCTTGGATTTAACACACACAGTGGACAGGGTGATTGTGCTGCCCTCAAAAGTTGTGTTTCGGGCCCAGAGAGATAGCACAGCGGCATTTGCCTTGCAAGCAGCCGATCCAGGACCAAAGGTGGTTGGTTCGAATCCCGGTGTCCCATATGGTCCCCCGTGCCTGCCAGGAGCTATTTCTGAGCAGACAGCCAGGAGTAACCCCTGAGCAACACCGGGTATGGCCCAAAAACCAAAAAAAAAAAAAAAGTTGTGTTTCTGGTTATGCTAAGTAATTACTTTTGTGTGTCTGGGGGAGATTTTGTCCCAGGAACTTCACTGGTGGACTCTTCCGCACCGCTCAGCTGGGGCTTTTATCCAGGGCACTATGGGGGATATGGTGGGGGGGGGGGCTACCAGGTAGGAAAGTATCTCTCCTGCTGTCTCTGGGACTGGGAACCTCCTTTGTGGCGAACACTGGCAGCTCTAGAAGGGACACTGTGGGGCCGCAGTGGGGAGGGTGTTTGCCTTGCACACAGCTGACCTGAGTTCAATCCTCGGCCTCCCAAAAGTGTGCCACCAAGAGTGATGCCTGAGTGCAGAGCCAGGGGTAACTCTTGAACATCACTTTGTGTGGCCCCAAAAGAAACAAACAACCAAAAATATAGGAGGACTGCGTCTGCCCATGAGGAAGAATGCTAACTGTACCCCATTGCGGATTCCGGGACAGTTAGCACTTTCTGTTTAACCCCTAAATTTAAACTCGGGAACCCCGTTCATTCACCCAGAAACACCTTTGCTTGGGGACCAGAGAGCAGCCCTGGAACCTTCCAAGTCCAGCCTTATACCCAGTGGCTGGGACGGGAGCCCGGATGGTCTATCCAGCCTGACCATTGGCCACAGAGTGTGGAACACGCCCCCCCCCCCCACACACACACACAAGAGAGCCCCATGAAGAAAATGTCTGTTCTGTGGTGTGCGCCTCTGAGCCCTGTGGCCAGGCGAGCATGAGCTCAATCTCACAGCGTGACATGGAGGGACAGGTTCATCCAGAAGCGGGGTGCCGGTAATAGAACCTCTGGGCCAGGAATAGAAGGAACAAAGGTAGTGTCACGGTGACTGTGACCATAACTGTGACTGCCTGGAGAACAGGGAACTGACCGAAACAGACTCTAGAAGCTATGTCAGAGCTGAGGGCTCAGCCAAGGAAAGGCGCCCCCCTGCAGGCTGCCTGACACCCCAGGCATCCCACTAAGCTCATCTCCCTGCCTCAGGCTTTCCGCCTGACCCTTGAGCCCCCAGATGATTGAAAAGTATCAGGGGACCTGCTTGTCTTGTGTCTCCTATTTCCCGCATCTCTGGACATCTCTAAAAGCACCGCTATTGGGGAAGATGCGGGGACATGCCAGACACTATGCCACCAGCCCAGGGATTGGGGCAGCCCCTGCACCCCAGGATTTAAGGTTCTGTTGTAGGTGCCGGGTTGGCTGTGCTGCCAGCCAGGGGGGGCACAAAGGCCACAGCATGGGCACAGCGGGAGTAAGATGGTGGGTTCCAGCAGCCTCAATAGATGAAGTGGATCCTCACGTGAGGGTCCTGCACCCCCCAGATCGGCTGTTTACCTTTTGGCCTAAACAGGTCCCCTCGGTAGGGGAGAAGGTTTTAGGAGATGCTTGTAAGGAGTAAAATAACCGCCAGGCCCAGGAGAACCACTGGGGATGAAGTCGGGTGGGGGGGGGGGGGAATGAAGACTGATTATTGAACATTGGAAAAATCTCAGCCTCTCGGGGGTTATGGCACTTGCCTTGCATTTGGCCGACCCCCGCACTGGTCCTGGGCACCTCATCCTGAGTGATCCCTGAGCACCTTTGGGAGAATAGCCTGGATACCAAAACAAGAGACACAAAACAAGAAACCGAGCTAAGAAACAACATAACAGCAGGGAGGGTGTTTGCCTGGCACACAGCAGACCAGGGTTCAATCCCCGGCATCCGATAGGGTCCCCAGAGCCTGCCAGGAGTGATTCTTGAGCACAGAGCCAGAAGTAAGCCCTGAGTGCAGTCGAATGTGGCCCCAACACACCCCCAAAGAAATAGAAGCTAAAACTCCAGCATTTTGGTCCCTGAGCCCTGGAACGTTCTGGAGTGTGGCCTGGCCCTGCCTGGTCTGCTTCAGAAAGTGTATGTGTATGTATCTCAAAAGCTCAATTCCTCTTTGATGAGTGGGGATGGTACCAGCCCAACCTCATAGACCCTGGCATGAGGAGGGTGGTTTAAGCCAAGAGTGGAAGAGGGAGGAAAAACCCGGACTTGGGCCCAGACATGCGGTGGGCATAGACCCAAGGTTGCAGGTGGGCAGAACAGCGGGGGAAAGGGGCACCCCAGCTCGATCTCTGCATCCCCCAGCTCCGTGCCCAGGACCGACCCGAGCCCCCATGCCGAGGACGAGGATTCGGGGCCTGGCTTGCGGGTGGCTTGTATAGTCTTGGGAGATTCACGCGGTGATGAAACTTGGCGTCTCTGCTGTATTCTCTAGCTGTGTTCTCTAGTCTTCTCTAGTTGGTCCAATCCATATTCTGCAACTCTTCAGAATTTGCACCACCCTGGGATTGTAAACCTGGAATGTATGTTTGAAACCCCAGAACGAGTGTTTGTAGTGATGGAGAAGCTGCACGGCGATATGTTGGAAATGATTCTGTCGAGCGAGAAAAGCCGGCTCCCAGAACGCATCACCAAGTTCATGGTGACGCAGGTAGGCGGGCAGGTGGTCCTTGGGGTTTGGGTGGGGGGTGGTCCGGCGGGGTGCCGTTCCCACCCGAGGCAGGTCGGGGTTTGATTCTGACGTCTTTCCCGGCACTGAAGTCCATCCATCTGTTGCTGTCACTGGCAGATCCTTGTGGCGCTGAGGAACCTGCATTTTAAGAACATTGTGCACTGTGACCTGAAGCCCGAGAACGTCCTGCTGGCCTCCGCCGAGCCCTTTCCACAGGTGAGAGGCTCTGGGCCCTGGTCTCTGTCTCTGAGTCCTGAGCGAGAAGGCGGCCCTGAATGTGGCCCTGAGCGTGGCCTGGCCTTCTCTACGCTGATGCTCCGTAGGCTTCAGGCTGGGCCTAGCCTCCGGGAAGAAATCTTGGCACCAAAGGTCACTCCCCTGGGTCAGGGACGGAGTGGTAGGTCAAAGAAAGAAGGGAGGGAGGGAGGTTGAAAGAAGGATGATGGAGGGAGGGAGGGAGGGAGGGAGGGAGGGAAGGAAGGAAGGAAGGAAGGAAGGAAGGAAGGAAGGAAGGAAGGAAGGAAGGAAGGAAGGAAGGAAGGAAGGAAGGAAGGAAGGAAGGAAGGAAGGAAGGAAGGAAGGAGAGAGAGAGGGAGGGTGGGAGGGAGACAGAGGGAGGGAGGGAGGGAAGGAGGAAGGAAGGACCTCAGAGAGCTAGCCCTGAAGTGGGGGCCAGGCCGACATCCCTCTTCCCGTTCCTTCCCCCCACCTTCCTCTCCTTCCTCCCCCTTTCTCTTTTATTCCTCCTCTTCCCTCTTCCTGTCTTCCCCCTCCACTCTCCTCACTCCTTCCTCCTCTCCCTCCCTTCCACCCTTCCTCTCCCTCATGCTTCTTGACCCCAGGGGTCCCCCAGGAGAGGTCTTACTTGGTTGGCACTGATACAAGTCACAGCCACGCATCTCTCTGTGGTAGTGCCAGGCAGCTCTGATGGGTCACCTTCCTGGCCTTGTGCTCAGGGCCCACTTCCAGCTCTATGTTTAGGGATGCTTGGTGATATTTCAGGGGACCACATATCACATTTGGGATCAAACTGGTGTTTGCCTTGTACCAGACATGGAGCTTAACCCCTGTGCTCTGGTACCCAAAGCTGACTTTTCAAATATCCCTGTTCCCTTCCACAAGCCCCATGACTGAAACATCAGCCAGGCCCTTCATTTCATCCAAACTGAGTAGCTGAGTATCCGAGGACCCACTACGTGACTATAATCAGTGGGGAAGAAGGGGTAGAGATATAGCAGGAGATACAGCACAGCAGTAGGGCTTTTGCCTTGCGTGCAACAGACCCGAGAGGGACCTGGTTCAATTCCCAGCATTTCGTATGATCCCCCAGTTTGCCAGGGACGATTTCTGAGTGCAGAGCCAGGAGTAACCCAAGTGCCAACAGATGTGGCCCAAAAACCAACCAACCAATCAATCAATAATCTAAAAAAAAAAAAAAGTGGGGGAAGAAAATACACACACGGGCCTGGAGAGACAGCACAGCGGCGTTTGCCTTGCAAGCAGCCGATCCAGGACCAAAGGTGGTTGGTTCAAATCCCGGTGTCCCATATGGTCCCCCATGCCTGCCAGGAGCTATTTCTGAGCAGACAACCAGGAGTGACCCCTGAGCGCTGCCTGGTGTGGCCCAAAAACTAAAAAAAAAAGAAAAAAAAGAAAAAGAAAAAATACACACACACACACACACACACACACACACACACACACACACACACCAGTTACATCACTGTGACCTCGTTCTAGTATTTCACCACTATTCAAGCTGCTGTTCGAAGTGAGATTTCTGGACTAAGTCCTGAGGCCTGCAGGGCCAGGGGTTGTGTTCCCCCAGACCCACCACAGGCCCCAGTGACGCCCGTGTCTGCAGGTGAAGCTGTGTGACTTTGGCTTTGCACGCATCATCGGGGAGAAGTCGTTCCGCCGCTCGGTGGTGGGCACCCCCGCCTACCTGGCCCCCGAGGTGCTGCGCAGCAAAGGCTACAACCGCTCCCTGGACATGTGGTCAGTTGGGGTGATCGTCTACGTGAGCCTCAGCGGCACCTTCCCCTTCAATGAGGATGAGGACATCAATGACCAGATCCAGAACGCGGCCTTCATGTACCCCCCGAACCCGTGGAAAGACATCTCTGGGGAAGGTGAACTCCCTCATTTCTTCATTTGGTTTGTTTGGGTTTGGGGGGCACACCTGGCGGCACTCAGGAGTTACTCCTCGCTCTGCACTCAGGAATCGCTCCTGACAGGCTGGGGGGGCCCCTCTGGGATGCCAGGGATTGAACCCAGCTTCGTCCTGGGTCACCACATGCAAGGCAAGCACCCTACAGCTGTGCTATCACTCTGGCCCCAGGTCCCCCTCATCTTTGTCCTTTCCCCTTTAGCCGCACTGATGGCCCTTTTTGTGTGGGCCTGGCTGAGGCCTGGCCCAGGCTGGTGTTTGGGGGTCACACGCTTCCCGGGGCTTGTCCCCTGCAGCCAGCAGCACCCCACACACACTGGGCCTTGTCCTCCACCACTGTGTGGTGGCATCTCCTTGTTTCATTCCATGGTGCTGTCTCTCCTGGCATTTCTTCCTCTTTTTTTCTTTTTAGTTTTTGGGCCACACCCGGTGGCACTCAAGAGTTACTCCTGGCTCTGGGCTCAAAAATCGCTCCTTGCAGGCTCGGGGAACCATATGGGATGCTGGGAATTGAACCTGGTCTGTCCCACGTTGGCTGCATGCAAGGCAAATGCCCTACTACTATACTATTGTTCTGTACTATTGTACTAATGTTCCAGCATTTATTCCTCTTATGGGTTCTTTTTTTTTGGGGGGGAGGGGTCACACCTGGCAGCGCTCAGGGGTTATTCTGGCTCTATGCTCAGAAATCGCCCCTGGCAGGCACAGGGACCATATGGGATGTCAGGATTCGAACCACCATCCTTCTGCATGAAAGGCAAATGCCTTTCCTCCATGCTATTTTATGGGTTCTTTTATGGGTCCTTTTATAGGACCCCAGCTGGTCTTCCTGCGTTTGTTCCTCTCAATAAGATTCTAGGATTTGCACCGTCCCACCCACAAGAATGTTGGGTTAGGGCCAGAGCAATAGCACAATGGGGAGGGCTTTGCGTTGCAGGCGGCTGACCCAGGTTCAATCCCAAGCATCCCATAGGGTCCCCAGAGCCTGCCAGGAGTGATTCCAGAGTGCAGAACCAAGGGTAACCCCTAAACACCAACAGGTGTGGCCCAAACACCAAAAAGCAAATAAACCCTACGGCACAGAGCCTGAAGGAAGGGTTGGGAGAGGGAGAAGGCCTTGGCTTTGCCCACAGCTGCCTGGCTTGATCCACAGATTGCAGAGTCTCCCGAATCCTGAGCCCCGCTGGGTGTGTCCCCACCCTAAAATAACAGTGTGGTCTCTTAGCCTGATGTCCAGGACACTGGGAGCCTGCCTGGGACCTGCTGTTCTGCATAGACTGTGAATGATTCTTGGCCCTTGGTGCCCTGGTCCAGTCCTGGCCCTGCCAGGCCCCATAAGGGGAATGGGGGGTAGTGGGGGCCTCAGCCTGGACACGCTCGGTTCCCCGATCCAACCAAGGCTGAGCCTGTGGAAAGCAGAGCCCAGGGCCCTCCGCCCTGTACTGAGGTGCCCCCACCCCCAGGCTTGGAACGCCCCATACACCCCGACTCTCAGGTCTGACTCTTTTTTCTTCTTCTCCAGCCATTGACTTGATCAACAACTTGCTTCAGGTGAAGATGAGAAAGAGATACAGTGTAGACAAGTCACTCAGCCACCCCTGGCTGCAGGTGAGTCTCTGCTCCTGCCTGCTTGCCTGCCTTTCTGCCTGCCTGTCTGCCTCTGTCTGTCTGTCTCTCTCTCTGACACACACTACTCACATACTCACACAATGACACTCACTTTCACACACACACACACACACACGCACACACATACAGTGAGTGACACTATCAGGTAGGTGCAGTCTCATCAGCGGGCTAATTTCTTGAACTTTCTCATTTTGGGACCTGAGTTCCATGAGCACAATGTGTGTGCAGGACCCCAACAAGCCCAACAACAGAACCCCTAATACCCCTAGTCTTCAAGAAAGCCAAAAAAGGGAAGTCCACAAAAGGCTTTTATAATTTTTGTTTACAGTGCTCAGGGCTGACTCCTGGCTCTGTGCTCAGGGCTTATTCCAGGCCGTACTCCAGGATCCTCAGTCCTGGCAGTGCTCAGGGAGCCATCTGGGCTGCTGGGGATCAAACCCAGGTCAGTCACATGCTCGGCTCCCAGACCCAATCTCTGTTCCGGTTCCCCCAGGACTACCAGACGTGGCTGGATCTGCGGGAGTTTGAGACACGCATCGGGGAACGCTACATCACGCACGAGAGCGACGATGCCCGCTGGGAGGTGCACGCCTACACGCACGCCCTGGCCTACCCGAGACACTTCATCATGGCCCCGAACCCCGACGACATGGACGAGGACCCCTAATGAGGCAGGACACCTGGAAGAGGGATGGACCTGTCAGCCCCTTGTCGCTCACAGTGGGTGGAAGAGCGAGTCATAGATGTGCGGAGCCAGGAGACAACTGATGTCCTGAGTCTTCCTAACCTAAGCAATAACTGTTTTTTCTACTTTTTTCTAGTCCTCCACTTTAGGGACAAGAGTGGGGCTTAATTATTCTCCTGTTCCTACATTGTTAAGGTTTGTTTTGGGGGCCACACCCAGCAGTGCTCAGAGGTTCCTCCTGGCTCTGTGCTCATGAATCGCTCCTGGCAGGCTCAGGGGACCCAGTGGGATGCCGGGGATTGAACTTGGGTTGGCCACATGCAAGGCAAAGCCCTCCCTGCTGTGCTGTTGCTCTGGCCCCATTGTTTTTTATTTAAAAGATAACTCAGAGGTGAGTTGTTGCCATCTGATCAGATCACACGGGTGTAGACAGATCTTGCAACTCACTGGCTCTAGGGGTTCCCAAGCAGAGCCTTATGGAATCAGGCCAGCCACAGATCTATGATTGAGCAGCAGTTTGCCAGCTGGACTTGGCTTGCCTTAACTGTTTGGGGGTCAACAGGGCTGCCGAGAGCAGGTAGAGAATGAGTCTGGGCTCCTGTTGTCCCTCATACACAGCCCCAAAGGTGCTAACAAAAGTTCAACTGTTTGCCTCAACAAAGTCCAAGATATGACTTCACTCACTTGTCCAAAAACGGCAAAAAATATTGGCAGTCAGGGATATGTGAGGTTTGAGTGAGGGTGGTTCCCTTCTTCCTTCCCCCATGTGGGCCTTGCAGATGACAATCTCCAGTTTGCAGCTTAACCAAATATTGACCCTGATGCAAAAATTAACTGGAATCACTTTTGTCCACTAGACTCACATAACCAACCTTTGAAGCAAGCCATGGAATAATTGCACTCGTTGTTGGATGCCGCTAAAAAAAAATGTCTTGGGCCAGAGGGATAGCACAGTGGCATTTGCCTTGCAAGCAGCCGATCCAGGACTTAAGGTGGTTGGTTCAAATCCCGGTGTTCCATATGGTCCCCGTGCCTGCCGGGAGCTATTTCTGAGCAGACAGCCAGGAGTAACCCCTGAGCACTGCCGGGTGTGGCTCAAAAACCAAACCAAACCAAAACAAAACAAAAATGTCTAAAACCATCTGATGAACTGTTTCTCTGGTGCCATGCAACCTGTATACTCTTTTTTTGGGGGGATGGGGGTGAGGGGGAGTCTGGAAGTTGTGTTTGTATGAGAAACAGTTGTTTGAATCATTTTCTAATGTACAAAGTAGTCTCTAAGGACACCGTTTAGTTAGTACATTGTTCAATTTTTTTTGTTACATCCCACTGTCTGTAAATATCCTCAAAGAAACTTGGTAATAAAGTGTATTTCCATATTTCTTGCACTTTTACTTTTTCCATGTGTAAACTCTCTTGGGGAGATCTCCAAAGAAAATACTATGTGGTTGTGTTATTTTTCCGAAAGAAAGAGAAAGAGCTCCTTTGGATACAGTAAGTATAAAAACCAAAGGAATACTCAACACTGCAGAAAAATAAAACCTACCTCATTCTTACAAATATTTGCGAGGGGGGTCGCACCTGGCAGCACTCAGGGGTTACTCCTGGCTCTGTGCTCAGAAATCATTGCTGGCAGGCAAGGGCAATCATGTGGGATGCCGAGAATCAAACCAGGTCCCTCCTGGGTCGGCCACATGGAAGGCAAACGCCCTACCATTGTGCTACCTCTCCAGCCCCTCTCATTCTTACAATTTTATAGGAAACTGGAGGTCATTGTCTGAAGGTCTCATGTCTTAGAAGGTTCCCAACTGCTGATTTTTGGGGGAACTGTAGTTACTGGGAAGACAAACCCTAATGACAAAACTATTAAGACAGGAGGAGGAGTCAGCCACGAACATTTCCATCTGAAATTTCTCCCTGTGAAGTTTTCAGAGAAAAACAGTGAGTGTGGGAGGAGGTAAGTGTGGGCCTGAGGCAGAAGCAGCCCTTTGAGTCAGTCCAGGACCAGGGCAGCCTGACAGACAAGAATCTGAACTGCTCATGGACCAAGTGCTCAGACTCATATGTCTGGTATAGACAGAAAATGAGACATTTGGGGCCGGAGAGATAGTACAGCGGTAGGGTGTTTGCTTTGCACGCAGCAGCAGACCCAGGATGGATAGTGGTTTGAGTCCTGGCATCCCATATGGTCCCCCATGCCTGCCAGGTGCAATTTCTGAGCACAGAGCCAGGAATAACCCTTGAGCGTCACCAAGTGTAAACACCCCCCCCAAAAAAAAAAGACAGACACTAAAACTGGGGTATGAACTGAAAAGGGAAGTTAATCTTTTTTAAAAAATGCCATTACCTGGAAATAACAAAGAACCAGCTCGATGTGGGAAAACTTCCTCCAAGGTAATGGCGTGTGTGCCCAGCCATGTTCCAGCTCTGAAGCCAGCCCATTTCCAGGCAGAAAGTTTAATCGTGATTATTGGTAGTTTCCTTAATTTTAGATGAGAGAAACTAGCACAAAGCAGAAATTGCTAGCCTGCCCTCAGGCCTCACTGCTATGGGATTTCTAAAATAACACCAACACAGCTGCTTTAGATTTGCAGGGCAGCTACGCCTTCATCACTGAAAACCTTTAAAAAAAATTTCGGGGGTGTGGGGTTGGGGCTATACCCGGCAGTGCTCAGGGAATCCTTTGTGGTGCCGGGGATGGAAGACGGGTCATTTGTGTGCAAAACAAACAAATGCCCTCCCAACTATGGCTGTGCTATCGCTCTGGCCACTGTTCAGATTACTTTAAAAAATAAAAACAGGGCTGGAGGGCCCAGAGAGAGAGAGCACAGCGGCGTTTGCCTTGCAAGCAGCCGATCCAGGACCAAAGGTGGTTGGTTCGAATCCCGGTGTCCCATAGGGTCCCCCGTGCCTGCCAGGAGCTATTTCTGAGCAGACAGCCAGGAGGAACCCCTGAGCACTGCCGGGTATGGCCCAAAAAACAGGGCTGGAGAAATAGCACAGCGATAGAGCATTTGCCTTGCATGCAGCCTATCCAGGACAGACAGTGGTTCAAATCCCAGCATCCCATATGGTCCCCCAAGTCTGCCAGGAGCGATTTCTGAGCGCAGAGCCATGAGTAATACCTGAGCACTGGAGGTGTGACCCGAAAGCCAAAAATAAATAAATAAATAAAAACACAGGGCCAGGTAGACAATAGTATAATTGATAGGGCACTTGCCTCCCCACTCCCACCCCATCATCCCAATTTTAAAAAACCACATGTAGCTTTCTAATGAAAGGTCTCAGTTTCACAGTATTTTTTCTGCTTTATGAAACTGAGAAGACACATTTGCACAAAGAGAACCTTAAGTAAAGGTTAAACATTTAGTCATAAATAAGGCATTTTATTGGCTGCAAAGAGACCAACATATTTTGCTTGTTTTTGTTCGGGGACCTTCACTGAGGTGTTCAGGAATCATTCCTGGCAGTGCTCGGGGGACTCTACGGGATGCTGAAGGAAATGCCCTGCCCACTGTGCTGAGTCTCCGGCCCCCGGCAAATCCATTTCGAGAGTTGTTTTCCTGGCCCCAGATGAAACGTTTCCTTTATTTGGGCTTCTTGGGGTCTGCAAAAGCCCACCTGAAATATCACCGCCAGACAAGTTCGCCAAACCCAGCGACAGAGCCTGCAGAAGGTAGTCTCCGGCGGGCCCCGTCAGGCTGCCCGGGACCCTGCAGTCTCTGATGGGGTAACAAGGCAAAAAAGTGGAACCTCTGGCCCATCTGTTCGGGGCTCATGAGCATGTGGTAGCCTTGGAGTAGCTGCTGCCTCGACGACGGTTCCTCGGTTTTCTCCAGGAGAATCTGCCAAGAAAAACAAGTTGAGAAAACGAGGGTTTTCTGAGAACCTGGGAGAAACCGAGTCGAGGCCCAGTCAAGACCCGCACAGCACTCCCAGCTCCCCAAATGTCTGTCCAGCAAACATCCCCAATGGCAAGTTCCACCGAGAAGCTTTGCAAGTCCTCAGAACTGTTGGGAATCAAATTCACGCCCCAACACAGCCTCATTTCCTAAACAGAAACGCCCACTCTCGAGATCTTAATTCGGCCTCCAGTGGAGGTGTGGGGCCTTAGCAGGATGCTCCCTGCCACTGCCCAGGGCCTGACCCCACTCCCGACACTGCCACAAAGCCCAGGGTTGGGCCACACGCAGCAGGAGGTGCGCGAAAGGCTCAGGAGGCCGAAGCCCGGCTGTACCTTGAGCCGCACGTCGATGCCCATATTCCTCAGGAAGTCATGCTGCTGTAGCGGCCCCAGTGAGGCCACCTGGCCCTGGGCCATTCTGCGCAGGTAGCTGAAATCCACGTCGGCAGTCAGGTCTGCGGTGCCTGGGGCCACCAGGACGTCGTGCAGCTGGTGGCCACGGAAGCCCTACAACATCATTGTCGGGGTGAGTGTGGCCTGCGGTGGCTGCAAGTGTGGGAAGCAGCACTGTAGTGCTGGACCCCTTTCCAGAGCTGTGGTAGCCCCAAAACAGTGCGGGGTCGGGGGGCCTGGAGGTGCTTCCTCTCTCTGTGTTTCCCATGCCTACATCAGTTAGCCCTCGTCCAGCTGCAGATGGAGTTGGGGTTTCAGCACCTGGAGTGCAGCTACTGTGTATGTGTGTGCCCCAGGAGCCCCGGAACCCCAGTCAAGAGGCAGTAGGAGAGGAGGCATCATCTCTGAGGAGGAAGACACATCCTGGCAGTCCCTTTGATACACAGGTAGGAACTCAGACCCACAGGGCCAGAAATGACACACAGTGGCTAGTTAAAATGTTTCTGTTGAGTAACATAACTTGGGGCCACTAACAGCATAGAGTTAGTTTCTGTTAAAGTAACATAATTTAGGAGTCACTAACAGCACTCTGCTAGTGTTTCTTTTCAAGTAGCATAACTTGGGTGACTAGCAGCATCTAATTAAAGTCTTTATCAGGGGCCAGAGAGATAGCATGGAGGTAAAGGCGTTTGCCTCACATGCAGAAGGTTGGTGGTTCGAATCCCAGCATCCCATATGGTCCCCCGAGCCCGCCAGGAGCGATTTCTGAGCGTAGAGCCAGGAGGAACCCCTGAGCGCTGCCGGGTGTGACCCAAAAACCAAAAAAAAAAGTCTTTCTATCAAAGTAACATAATTTAGGGGGCCAGAGAGACAGCACAGCAGTAGGGTGTTTGCCTTGCACGCGGCTGGCCAACCTGGGACAACTCGGGTTTGTTCCCTGGCATCCCATGTGGTCTCTTGAGCCCACCAGGAGTGATTTCTGAGCACAGGGAGTAACTCGTGTGGCCAAAAAATACATTTAAAAAAATTAACATAATTTGGAGATCACTAACAGCACCTAGTTAATGTTTCCTTTCAAGTAGTATAACTTGGGGTCACTAAGCATCTAGTTAATGGGTTTCTTTAAAAGAAACATAACTTGGAGGCGTCACTAACAGCATCTAGTTATAGTGTTTCTGTTCCAAGTAATATCATGGGGTCAAGGGGCTAAGGAAAGGGGCTGAGGCTAGGGAGGGTGTTTGCCTTGCATGTGGTGACCCGGGTTCCATCCTGGCACCCCATATGGTTTCCCAAGCACTGCCAGGTGTGATTCCAGAGGGAAGAGTCAGAGTAAGCCCTGAGCTTCACCAGGTATGGCTCAGAGGAAAATAAAACCCATGAAAACTAAAGGAGGTTTGGGACTAGAACAAAGACATCAGAAGAGGAAAAAGGGGTGTTGAAAATGACAGAAAAGATTTAGATAATTACAGTATCTGGGTCAAAGGTACACACACCACGGCAACACTTTTCCCAATGACAGGAGAAACTTAAGGCACTTCAGCCAAACCACCTTCAGGTTTGAGCCACTGGTGGTACATCCCAGCATTCATCTTGTTAAGAAAACTAATGCCAGGTGGGAGCGAGCACAGCACAGCACAGCACAGCAGGGAGGGTGTTTGCCTCTCACGCAGCTGTCCCGGGTTTGATCCTGGGCATCCCATAGGGTTCCCCAAGTACTGCCAAGAGTGACCCAAAAAGGGAAGAAAAAAAAAAGGCGACCCAGGCAGGGAACACGTGGGGGTACAAGCTGGTGACCTCAGAACACATGCAACACAGCAAGGCCCCGAGCTCAGGATGTTGGCCTAGTGAGACCCGGTCCAAGAACATACCCGGAAGGTGTCGCTCTTGGTGCCATCATGGCCGTAGTCAGCGATCAGGGCGGCGCCTCCATCCAGGGCGAGGCGGCGTGCCAGCTCCTGGATGATGGCCCCAGCGTCGGGGCTCACCTCCACATGCTCCCGCCTTTCATCGGGCTGTGGCGAAACACAGGGGGAAAGAGCCAGCATCAGGCGCGGGGCATGGCGTCCAGGCTCTGGTTCCAAGTATGTAGAGACAAGACCCCAACATGAAGTGCCCCTGTCCCCAATGCTGCAGGTGGCCTACTGGACAGAGCCCAGTTGGGGGGCTGGAACCAAACTCCTGGAAGGAGCTGTTGGTGCAGAGAAGGCATTGGCCTTGCACATAGCTGACCCAGGTTCAATCCCCGGCATCCCATATGATCCCCCGAGCACTGCCAGGAGCAATTCTTGAGTACAGAGCCAGTAGTAACCCGAACACCTTTGGGTGTGACCCCAGTAAAGGAGTAGCTATTGGAAGAATCAGACATGGGAACTGACCACAGACACACACACCCCAGTGAGGCGCATGCCCCCACCAAGAGTCGGGGCAGGAGTTGGTAAGACTAACTGCATCCCAAGGCCAGTCCCTTCCGGCCCTGCAGAGGATGCCAGCTTCTCCCCTAGCCAGCAACCCTTGCGGTAACGTGGAGGGACAAGGGGGTGAGGATTTGAAGGGTCAGGAGAAGCAAAGAGGTAAAAATAAACTCGTGCCTACTTGGATGAAGGCTTCAGCCGGGGTGGCCGACGGAGCCAAAACAAACCTCAGCTGATCTGAAGCTTGTGGGTCGATGTCCACGAGCACTTCCCGCCATCCGTGGGCTGTTTTCTAAAGATAAAAAGAGATCAGTGTTGGCCAGCACGTTCTCCGTGGTCTCAGCCCACACCGGCCACAAACACAAAGGGGCCCCAAGCTCAGAACATTCAACAGTACGGTTGGAGCAGAGCTGTGCCCAGAGAGTAAGATGCAGATCCACTCCCAGGAAGGGCCTAGGTTCAGGGACTAGACACATTCCTTCCTAAGTCCTGCAGCCAAATTCCTGCAAGATGCTAGACGGCGCCTTGGAAGTACCCAGGGCAGATAGGCCTTCGCGTCTGAAACCCCAATCCTTAGAAATGAAAGATTTACTAAGGGACCCTTGTTTCACTGTCGCCATTGCCTGTGCGGAATCTCCTCTCCCCTTCCCTGCCTTCCCCTCGCCTCTTTTCTTTATCCCAGGGGATTCAGTAATTGGTTTTTTGTGTGTGTTTTTTGAGCTCAGGGGCTCAAAGTGCTCCAGGCGCTGTGCTCAGAAATTGTTAATAAGAGGCCAGAGTGATAGCACAGTGCATCTGCAAAAACACAACCAACCCAGGTTCACTCCCAGAGGTAACCCTTGACCACTGCTGGGTGTGACCCCCCAAAAAAGGGAGAATTGTTACTAATCACCCCAAGAGAAGTCAGGATTTTGCTTAATAACCCATTTGCTCGTCCAGAACAACTGCTCTGTTTTCCAGGCAATTCTATTCTTCAAAATGATCAATACAATGAACTTCAGGGACCCACAGCGTCCCTCCCAGTCCAGCCTGTGGGCACCCTGTTTTTCAGCCCCACAGACAAGCCCTGCCCACCAGTACCTGAAACTTATGCACAGGAAGGACGTCGAAGAACTCGTGCGCCATAAAGAAACTGTGGCCTGTGCAGAAAGAGGAAGAGCAGCATGTGGCAGGTGGAGGGCCAGTCTGGGGCATGCCTGGACTGCTCAGGAGCTCCAGGGAAAGAAGCTGCCAGGTGCTCCCAACCACAGGGGTGAGGAAGTGGCTTCCTGAGACCATCGCAGCACCGCTGACCCACGTGTGCTAATCTGTGCTCTAACCGTGCAGTTTCTACACCTTGTTCTCAAATTCCATTTTCTTTTTTCTTTCTGGGGTTTTGGCCTCACCTGACGATGCTCAGGGCTTACTCCCGTCTCTGTGCTCGGAATCACTCCGGTGGTGATCGAGAGAAATCACGTGGGATGCTGAGAATTGAACCCGGATTGGCTGCATGCAAGGCAAGAGCTTTATCCACTGGACTATCACTCCATTTTTATTTTATCATTTTATTTTATTTTATCATTGCATTTTCTGGGGACCGGAGTGATAGCACAGCGGGGAGGGTAGTTTGCCTTATACGTGGCCGACCCGGGTTCGATCAACAGCATCCCATAGGATCCCCTGAGCCTGCCAAGAGTGATTTCTGACTGCAGTCAGGAGTAACCTGAGTGTCACTGGATTTGGCCCAAAACCAAAAATAGACAGATAGTATTACATTTTCTGAGCCTCAATAGACAGACCCAGTGTGGCCAAGGAGCCAAGGTGGAGCAGGGGGTGATATGGGCAGGGTGTGAGATCTCCCAGGTACAGGTGGTCCCCGCAGCCACTCCTTTATGGGGACCTCATATCACTACTGCACGGGGCTATACATCTCCACCCAATTGAGACTCAGAACAGCCGTTAGTCACCTTGTGGGACGTCCCTCAGGTCTCGGTACCATGACACAGGGATCCCCGAAGTTGTGGTGCCCCTCATATACACGGGGGAGTCGGGAGTCTGCTCGAGCGGGGTCTTCCCGCTTGTCAGTCTGGCCGCCTGCAACTCGCTGAGCTTCGAGCTCACTTCCACCAGGTGGACGGAAATGTCGCAGCCCTTCAGCACAGACCCGAGCTGACCGAACACCTGGACACATGAGGGAAGGGGGGACAACCGCGAACAGGGGTGTGAGGGGGCGGCAGCGTTTGAGACCACAAGTGTCAGCCTCATTGGGCAGAACTCGGGGAGGCGAGGCTGTTCCTCATGCGGCGCCCCTACTCACAGCTCATCTATACTGAAACCAGTGCCACTTTCTTCCTCTTTCTTTGTCCTTCTGGGTCACACTCCCAGCAGTGAGTAGGAACCACAGGTATCGGACCAGTACCTGAGGTCCCTGTGTGTGCAACGGGAGTACGGCCTGGCCCAAGCCAAATAACAGAGAACCCTTTCCCTATGCAAAGTCCAACAGTTTGAGATTTTCTAGATGTTTCCATTTGCCACCTGCCTTCTGCCATCTCCCGTGACTCCTCTGCTCCCAATTTACCATCACCATCCTCCCTGACATTTTTCCTGATGTTACACTTGGGTGGACTGACATTGAAGATGGAGCACTGAATGGTGGGAAAAAAGAAGTGGCCCTGAGCTGGCCAAACTGGACTGAGTGTCTCCAGGTACCTACCCTCAAGATATCTTCTGTCAGCGTGCCTCGGCCAGGTCCCAGTTCCACTAGCTGGAAGGCCGGACTCTTCCCAGTGGCCATCCACTCGCTCACAAACCAAACCCCCAACAGCTGGGAAAAGAAGAGAGCAAGGGGTTAGAAGCACACTGGCACCCCAAAACAGAAGTGCACGGGACAATAAGATCTATGCCAGGGAGCAGATGGGGCACACAGCCAGGACAGCTCTGCACCAGGTCACAACAGACCCCACATAGGCAGGAAGCTCAGAGGACCAGGTTAGTCAAAGGCCAATTTTGGGGGGCCACACAGACTCTGGGGACCATATGAAATGCCAGAGATGAAAATAACCTCCTACTGTGCTGTTGCCTCAGCCCTGCCATTGTCATTTACAGCAGGGAAGGTGCTTCCCTTGCACACAGTTTAACTGGGTTCGATCCCCGGCATCCCAGGGTCTGCCAGGAATGATTTTTTTTTTTAGGAGTAATTTCTGAGTACAGAGCCAAGAGTAACTGGAGTGGGTGGCCAAAAACAAACAAATAATAAAAAAAAAAAAAGTGGGCCCAGAGAGAGAGCACAGCGGCGTTTGCCTTGCAAGCAGCCGATCCAGGACCTAAGGTGGTTGGTTCGAATCCCGGTGTCCCATATGGTCCCCCGTGCCTGCCAGGAGCTATTTCTGAGCAGACAGCCAGGAGTGACCCCTGAGCACCACCGAGTGTGACCCAAAAACCAAAAAAAAAAAAAAAAAAAAAAAAAAAAAGTACCATGACACTGACAAAAGGAAAGCAGGAATGAGGAGAGCCAGGCTTGAGGCTAGATACATGTAAACAGAGATACAGTTGTGCTAGTCTACGCTTGTCACTTCAATCACGACGAGACACTTACATGGAATGAGTATCTTGGGAAGAAACTAAGAGTTAGGCGTCAAAACCTAACCTAGTTAGGACGAAAACCCAGGACCTCAAATATCAAGGTCTAGGCTCACTCTAACTAGGCCACAAGTCTAGAACAAAGAAATAGTTAAAATAGCCCGATTTGAGCATCTCTGTCTGTGTTATTTCTATTTCTAAATTGGGAACGAGGTCTCCTCATGAAGGAAACCAATTAGTACTCCTGAAAGAAACCTCGGTTTCTACAAGGGAGACTATGAACCGCAGAGCGCATCCTCTTCCACTGTCTTCCCAGCCTCCTCTCTTTGCCTCAGTCCTCAACTTCCTCTCACCCCTTCTCCTCTCATTCCCCTGCCACCTCTGCTCTCCTCATCCAGCCTCTTCACTGCTTTCTCTTTTCTTCTTTTTTTTTTTTTTTTTTTTTTTTTGTTTTGGGGTTGTACCTAGCAGCACTAAGGTTACTCCTGGTTCTGCACTCAGAACCCTCCCTGGCAGGCTCAAAGCCATCTGGGATGACGGGAATCAAACCACTGTCTCCTGGATCAGCTGCGTGCAAGGCAAATGTCCTACCACTTTGCTATCTCTCTGGCCCAGCCATCTCTTTCCTTCTCTCGCCTTGGGCCTTCGCATTCCCATTTCCTCCTCTCACAGAATGAACACATCTCTCGAGCCTGCGTCCCACGTTCTTCCTGACTACCCTCTAGCCTTTCCAGATCCACATGTTTGAAGCAGCACCCTGTAAGCTCAGTCGTCACCTCTGACTACAGAGCAGCTGAGCTCCGCCTGTTTCCAGCTGTGGTGCTGGATCGGCTGTGTTTTACACCCTCATACCTCCCCGAAGAGCTGGCTGATTTCCGGGGAAGTAATGAAATCGCCTTTCTCTCCAAGCACATCACGGTGTACATAATATCCCTATAAAGAAGAAGAAAAGAAAATAATTTTCAAATGTTTTCTTATAAGTTTTCCAAAATTGTTGGGTTTTTTTTTGGGGGGGGGGGCCACACTCAGCAGTGCACAGGGGCTACTCACAGCTCTGCACTCAGAGGTCATCCGTGGCAGTGCTCAGGGGATTATATGGGATGCCAGAGATGGAACCTGGGTCAGCCACATCCAAGGAAACAACCTCCCTGCTATTGCTCCAGCTCCTCTAAAACATTTTTTTAATTCTAAAATAGCAGGGGGTTTTCGGGGGTGTTAGGGAGAGTTGAATCATATTCTGCAATGTTCAGCCACCATTGCTAGCACCAGGAAGCTATATGTGGTACTAGAGAATTTGAAACTGGGCCACAAGTGCCTTATCTCCAGTACTGCCTCTCCCGCCCATGTGTCTCAGATCTTCCTCGGGACAGGAAAAATTTTTTCCGAAGCAAGTTCTCTCTTCTGACAATGCCAAATAGTGTCTAGGCCAGCGTTTTTTAACCACTGTGCAGCAGCACACTAGTGTACCGTGATATATCGTTTGGTGTGGCCGAGGAAAAAATTCCAAAGTCTTCTGTAACATGCAGCTTTGGCCCACAAATAGACCAATCATTATAAAATATTAATTATGAAATAATTTTTGTGTTTATTTGATTCCTATTCAGGAGAATTACTTTATATATAGTCAATATAGCCACAGAGTTATTTTTTTTGGGGGGGGCCACACCCTGTGACGCTCAGGGGTTACTCCTGGCTATGCGCTCAGAAGTTGCTCCTGGCTTCTTGGGGGACCATATGGGACGCCGGGGGATCGAACCGCGGTCCGTCCTAGGCTAGCGCAGGCAAGGCAGGCAGGCACCTTACCTCCAGCGCCACCACCCGGTCCCAGAGTTAAATATTTTTAATATTTTCTAATGGTGGTGTGCCTCGTGATTTTTTTTTTCATGAAAAAAGTGTGCCTTTGCACAAAAAGGTTGAAAAACACTGGTCTAGGCTGTGGGAAGAGCAGCTGAGAGGCCACTACGGCCCATAGGTTCCCCCGGCCCCACAACCCAAAAGTCGGAGCCAAGAACATTCCAGGAAGTGAAGGCACTTGCTTGCCTTGTCTGTGGCCAATCGAGTTGGATCCTTGCCAGCACCCCGGGTCCCCAGAGTCCTGCCAAGAGTGATCTCATCCCTGCACACCCCTGGGTGCAGCCTCCAAAGTAAAAAACTTAAAAATAAGTAAATGTGACCTTGAGAAATGAAATCTAGTTGGCTGGAGCCATACATAGCACAACGAAGAGGGCGCTGGCCTTGCACGATGGAGCCTACCTGGGTTCCATCTGTGGCATCCCATAGGGTCCCCCAAGCACAAGCAGAAGTGATCCTGAGCATGGAGACAGGAGTAACCCCTTGGGATCGTCAGGTGTGGCCCACCTCCAAAAAACACAAATAAAGGGGGGAATGGAATAGCTAGGAGCATGAAGGTATTTGGAGAGGTGTGATGGGATGACATTGGGGGGGGGGGTCAGGAAAACGCTCCATTTCAATTGTACTAAGACTACACTTCCCAGTCCAGCTCAGCCTGTTAGGGTCTGAGCAGATAACCCGAGACTGGCACTGAGAGTCAAAGGCCATCTTTGATAAGGTAGAGTCAAAGGCCATCTTTGATAAGGTAAAGTGCAAAAGGGAGTCAATTCTGGCTAGCTGGGTCCAGTCTCATGAAAGAGGAAAAAAGCCCTGCATGAAACTAGCAGGCTGCATATATAGGGTCAGAAGACTCTTGGCAGGCTATGCATTTCATTGGTTAATACAAACAGTTTAACTTTCTCCCAGTCCTAACTCCTGCCCACCCCCACCCCTTTAATCTGGTCTGATAGAGCATTAGGGCTGGAAAAACAAGAACAAGCCTTCAGGACAAGGAGGCCTTGACTGCTTGTGTGAAGACAACTAACATCTCTTTATTATTCCCCCCAGAATTTGGCCTTGGGAATGTGAGGGGGAGCAGTATCTGAGAGGGAGGGGTAAAGGGGTGAGCAAGCTTTCAAGCTGCCACAGGCTCAGGGTCCAACAAGCAAAGCCATGCCCAAGCCCAGCCCAGCCCAGCTCAGCAAGCACCCCCCCCATTCCTCTCCAAGGAACCCCGTGATTGGGAATTCTCTGCTCTGCAAGTGGTGTGGTGTGTGTGTGTGTGTGTGTCTCCCTGGAGATCAGAGTAGGTGTGTGTGTGTGCGCACCCCTGAAATTCTCTGGTGTGTGTGTGTGTGTGTGTGTGTGTGTGTGTGTGTGTGTGTGTGTGCGCGCGCGTGTCCCTGGAATTCTCTGCTCTGCAAGTATGGTGTATGTGTGTCAGGGTGACCCACACTGGAGATCAGTGTGTGTGCTCCTGAATTGTCTGCTCTGCAAGTGGTGTGTGTGTGTGTGTGTGTGTGTGTGAGGGCGCCCCACACTGGAGATCAGAGTAGGGTGTGTGTATGCCAGGGTGTCCCACACTGACGAAGAGTGTTTGTGCCCCTGAATATTCTCTGCTCTGCAAGTGGGGTGGTGTGCGTGCGTGTGTGTGTGTGTGTGTGTGCGTGCGTGTGTGTGTGTGTGTGTCCCATGCCGAGATCAAAGTAGGGTGCATGTGCGTGTGCCCCTGAATTCTCTGCTCCGCGAGTAAGGCGTGTGTGTCTGGGCGCCCCACACTGGAGATCAGAGTGTGTGTGAATTCCCGGGACACGGTGTGGGGTGGCGTGTGTGTGTGCACCCCCGAAATGCTCCGCTCTGCCAGTGGGGCGGTGTGTGCGCGTGTGCCTCGACCCCCGCGGCACCCCCTCCGCGCGTCCCCGCCTGCCTGCGCGGGGTTGGTGAGCGCCTCGCGCATGTACTCGGCCACGCTGATGGGGCCGGTGGCCCGGATCTTGCGCGCCAGGTGCCGCAGCATCGGGGTGGCCGCGGGGCCGGGGCCGTCGGCGGAGCGGAAGCGCCTCCCGAGCCACGGGCGGACCGGCGCCGGGGCCAGGGCGGCTGCGACGGGGACACGCCACGGGGTTCGCCCCGCGCGCGCCAAGGCCCTGGCCAAGCCTCGCATGGCTCCGACTCCAGCTCCAGCTCCGACTCCTAGGCCGCTTCCGGGTCGGGAGCGGCGTCGCGCCGGAAACGCGTCATCTGTGCGCCGAAAGTTAGTTGTCCATGCGCCGGAAGTGCGTCATCCACGCGCCGGAAGTGAGGGGCGCCGGGACCACGCCGGGCTGATCATGGCCGCCCCCAGGCAGCCCGCGGCGTTCTACACCCAGCACCCCCGCCGGCGGCCCGAGGAGGCGGTGGAAGATCCCGACGACGACGACGAGGACGACGAAGCGGACGATGGCTTCTCCCTGGAGGAGGTGTTGCGCCTGGGAGGCACCAAGGTGCGGGGTCGCCCCGGGCGTGCTGGGGAAGGGGCCTGCGGGGATCCGAGGCGCAGACCCAGGAGGGGCCCACCCGGCAGCGCTCAGGGTTCCTCCTGGCTCTGCGCTCAGAAATTGCTCCTGGCAGGCTCGGGGGACCCTCTGGGCTGCCATATGGGAGGCGAACGCCCTCCCTCCGAGCTAGCTATCTCTCCGGCCCCTAAAACCCAAGTCTTACCAGACCAGAGACAGAATGAGCATCCTGAGCATCCCAGTGCTGCGTTTTCGCATCTGACTTGTGTGCAGGCGAGTCTCTCTTTTCTGTGCAATAGTTGGGTGTGAATTCCACAATCCCCCCCAAGAGGGAAAGGGATTCTCCCCACCCCATGCCTCCCAATCCGAGTGAAGACAAGAGGCGCGGGTCCCGGAGCAGTCTCCGACACAGGAAATTATCCACACGCTTTTGGGAAAGAAGAAAGAGGCCAGAAATTCACACTGTAAGCTGATTGATGACCCACAAGCCGGACGCCCCACCACGTGGAACCAGGATCCAAGATGACAGCTCTCATCCAGTTGCCTGAGTAGCCTTCATTGGGGAAAATAAGGCCACGCCCCAATATAGGGGGAAAGCCAGATGAGGAGACAATGGGGCAACATCCCTCTAACACGAAAACCAAAAGGAACCAATGGAGAAACATCTCATTAGAAAGCAATATGAGGACTAATCCAAAGGCCTCTACCAACATTTCTTTTTTCCTTTGGTTTTTGGGTCACACCCGGCAGCGCTCAGGGGTTCTCCTGGCTCTATGCTCAGAAATCGCTACTGGCAGGTTCAAGGGATCATATAGGGTGCTAGGGTTCAAACCACCGTCCTTCTGCATGCAAGGCAAATGCCCTACCTCCGTGCTCTCTCCAGCCCCCCAACTTTTTTTTTTTTTTTTTTTTTTTTTTGGTTTTTGAGCCACACCCGGCATTGTTCAGGGGTTACTCCTGGTTGTCTGCTCAGAAATAGCTCCTGGCAGGCACGGGGAACCATATGGGATGCTGGGATTCAAGCCAACCACCTTTGGTCCTGGATCGACTGCTTGCAAGGTAAACGCCGCTGTGCTATCTTTCCGGGCCCCCAACACTTTTTTTTTTTTAGTTGCACCTTGGTGTCCCATCCTGGTCCCCTAGGTTCCCAGCTCTTTTGAAACCAGCTCTTTTGGGGCTCTTTTTGGGCCTAGCAGCATCCATGTTAAAATCCCCGGGAGTCTGGGATTGGAACATCGCTAGTAGGATGCACTCGCGTGTAGAGCCCACCCCCAACAGGTACAAGTGTGCCTGCTTTTATGTTCTTGGGCCCACAGAGCAGAAGGGTTTGGAAGGAGTATCAGTTATAGTTGAGGTGACTTAAGGAAGAATGCCTTGGTGAGATGTTGGAGCAGAAACCTCAAGGAATTAATCTTTGGCAATGTGAGGGTCCTTGAGGGGGTCAGTTGTAGTTCAGCTTCATGCAAGAAAAGCAGCCTTGCTGCTCACTGTACTATGTCTCCCAACTACCCATCTTTTGTTAATTTAAATGACACTTCAGTTCATAACTTTGAGCTTGTCTGTCCCCACGTGTGCATATATTTGGGATCTAAATCTGAAGATGTCACAGATGGGTGCAGTTATTTTGCACGGATTTAAAACACCTAGGCCCCTTCCAGCACTGCCTGGCATTGTGTTTCAGCTCATCCAACTTGAAAATGTGGATTAGGAACTACCTAGGAGAGACCAGCAGGCTGAGCCCTGACCCAGGTTTATCATTTGGCAGCACATAGATTCCCCCAGCACAGGACTCCAAGCTAAAACTTAAAAAATAAGTTTTCAGAATGGAGCAGGCTATTTCATTTTAAGCTGACGGTCTCTCATTTTTGGTAAAGCTGAGCACTGTTATGTTCTTTCTTGCTCTTTGTTTAAATAAGTTTTCAGAATGGAGCAGGCTATTTCATTTTAAGCTGACGGTCTCTCATTTTTGGTAAAGCTGAGCACTGTTATGTTCTTTCTTGCTCTTTGTTTTGCACGATTTATCCTCTACACATCTTTCTGTGGCCCTGTCACTTCCTACTCAGATGCATAGAGATTTACACGTGTGAGATGTTAAGCCCAGTTGTTTAACCTACCGTATATACTTAGGTATGTGCCGAAAACCCAAAATCGGCTTATACTTGGGTCATACAGTTTATTTGATTCAGTGTGCGTGCACCAAATCAAATGCAGATAGTCTCCATTCGTCTTCTGCCGGTTGCTGGAGAGGGCGGTGCTTCAGCTCTGTCCACAAGTCAAGACTGAGCTGAAGATGGTAGGCAGCTAAACTGAACTGTATGCCACTGAACTATTTAACCCACAATATTCTGCTCTTTGTATGAGACCAATAGCAGTGATGATGGTATCTGCGAACTCAGTGATGATGACTATGTCTATGCTGATACCCTCACATCAGATACAGCTGAAGCTCTGTTTGGACATACAGATGAGGAGGAAGAGGAATCCAGTTTTGAAGGATTTTAACCTTTGTGATTTAGCTTGATTACCAGTTAAGCTAGTTTTCTGCACTTTTTTTAAAGTTTTAAATTTACTGTTGTTAGTTTACAGTTTTTCTTTAGCAATAAATATTGAAAAACATTTACTGATTTCTCAATTATTGTAATTTGGGGGGTATATATTTTTATTTTTGATATTTACCAGTGGCTCTTGTATTTCCACTTTATCTTATACTTGAGTCACTAAGTTTTCTAAGTTTTTAGGGTAAAATTATGGGGCTCGGCTTATACTCGAGTATATGCGGTAATAAGTATTTTTTCAGCTTAGTAAATCTGTGTTTCTTACATCTTTTTGGTGGGTGAGAAAATGGCATAGTTTTTTCTTACACTTCCCAGGACATAGTCCGATGTTCAAATTCAAAAAAGGAATTTCCAGCCAAAAAACTAACTTGCTTAGATTCTCCTGTGCTTTTCTTGGGAATAGCCTGGGAGCCTCGACAGCCCCAAAGAAGCTAAGTGTGAAAACTCGGGGGTCCTTGGTTTGAGAGACGTAGGCTCCAGATGAAATTTTTCTAACTGTTGGGCTGCTCACTCATTTTCCACTTTCTTTTGTTTTGTGTGCAGCAAGATTACCTGATGCTAGCAGCTTTGGATGAGAATGAAGAAGTAGTAGATGGAGGGAAGAAGGGAGCCATCGACGACCTTCAGCAAGGTGAGCTCGAAACTTTTGTCCGGAATCTGAATTTGGCCAAGTTTGCCAAAACGTGCTCCATTGAGGAAGACAAAGATGATGGCGGGGAGCCAGCTCCAAAACAAGAGACTGATAAAAAGGGGAAAAAAGCTGATAAGAAAAAGCCGAAGGCAGTTGAAGGTGAAAAGACACCAACCGCTAAAGCGAAAACCAAGAAAAAGCCAGAGCCAGATGTCACAAACACTGAGGCAGGCGCGGTCCCACCAGGAAGGCAAGAGAAGCAGCCGGACCCATTCGAGTTCTGTGCGCGACAGACGTTGTTGCTCAAGCCTGGTGGCAAATGGCACGAGCTGGAATACAGTGGCGAGTTCTGCCTGGAGCCGCAGCTGCCTGAGCTGGTGGCCGGCTACCGGACCTTGGCCCAGCGGCTGTATGAACACGAGATCAGCTTGTACCAGGCACAGACACCTCACCAGAAGGGCACCGCCACCTGGATGAAGGCCATTGTGTCCGCAGGGACCCTGGGAGACCGACTGGCCGCCATGACCCTCCTCATCCAGGATGATGCGGTGCACACACTCGGGCTGCTGGAGACACTGGTGAACCTGGTGAAGAAAAAGGGCAGCAAGCAGCAGTGCCTGCTGGCGCTGGACACCGCCAAAGAGCTGCTCCTCACCCACCTGCTGCCTGACAGCCGCAAGCTGCGCCCCTTTACCCAGCGTCCCCTGGGCCGCCTCGAGCAACTCTGCAGCGGCAACAGGGATGCCCGCGACCGCAGGCTGCTGCTGTGGCACTTCGAGCACCAGCTCAAGCACCTGGTGGCCGAGTTCGTGCAGGTCCTGGACACACTGGGCCACGACGCCCTGGTGGCCACCAAGACGCGCGCCTTGAGCGCTGCCCACGAGCTCCTGTGTCACAAGCCCGAGCAGGAGAAGGCGCTGCTCGGGCAGCTGGTGAACAAACTGGGCGACCCTCTGAACCGGGTGGCCGCGAGGGCCTCACACCTGCTAGAGACACTGCTGCGCCAGCACCCCAACATGAAGGGGGTGGTGTGCAGCGAGGTGGAGCGGCTGCTGTTCCGGGCACACATCAGTCCCAAGGCACAGTACTATGCCGTGTGCTTCCTTGGCCAGACGGCCCTGTCACCCGATGACGGCAGCCTGGCCAGCCGGCTGATCACCGTGTACTTCTGCTTCTTCCGGACATGCGTCAAGCAGAAGGACCTGGACTCCAAGATGCTCGGTGCCCTCCTGACGGGCGTGAACCGGGCCTACCCCTACGCCCCGGCCGACGACGACAAGGTGCGGGAGCAGGTGGACACACTCTTCCGCGTGGTACATGCTGTGAACTTCAGCACTGGCGTGCAGGCCCTGATGCTGCTCTTCCAGGTCATGAACTCCCAGCAGACCATCTCTGACCGCTACTACGCGGCGCTCTACCGGTGCGTAGCCACCCTCCCGCAGCCCACGGACAGGGAGGCTCCCTCAGCACCCAGAGCCCAGAGTTCCTTCCTCTCCCTCCCTTCCTTTTCCCCTTCCTTCTTTGCCTTTCTTCCCTCCCTCCCTTCTTCCTTCTTTCCGAAACTTTCCTTCCCTCCTTCCTTTTCTTCCTGCCTTTCCCTCCCTTCCTCCTCTTTCCTCACTTC
Organism: Suncus etruscus; assembly: GCF_024139225.1. Classification (NCBI taxonomy): domain Eukaryota; kingdom Metazoa; phylum Chordata; class Mammalia; order Eulipotyphla; family Soricidae; genus Suncus; species Suncus etruscus. The sequence continues at coordinate 101,263,963 of NC_064859.1, read as the reverse complement.
CTTCTTTCCTTTCTTCCTTCCTTTTCCTCCCTCCCTTCCTTTCTTTTTCTTTTTTTTTTCTTTTGGTTTTTGGGCCATACCCAGTGACACTCAGGTTATTCCTGCCTATGCGCTCAGAAATGGCGCCTGGTTTGGAGGACCTTATGGGACGCCAGGGGAATCAAACCTTGGTCTGTCCAAAGTTAGCACTTGCAAGGCAGATGCCTTTCCACTAGTACCACCGCTCTGGCCCCTCCCCTTTTATTCCTTTCTTCTCTCCTTCCACTTCCCTCCTTTTGTTTCCCACTCTTCCCTCCTTTCCTTCCTGCCTTCTTCACTTCCTCCCCTTTCCTCCATTCCCTCCTTTCTTACCTCCTTCCTCTTCCTTCCCTCTTTCTCCTTCTCCTTCCTTGCTTCCTCCTCTCCCATCCTTCCTTCCCTTTCTCCCTTCCCTCCTCTTTCCTTCCTTTCTCCCCTCTTCCTTCCTTCCCTTCTCTCCAACTCACCCACCCATTCCCTGTCAATACTGGAGAGATGCAGATGCTGTGGCTCTCATACAACAGTCACATCCTGGGCTTGTGCTCCCTGAGAGGCAGCATGTCTCCGCCTTTGGTGTTCCCAAACGTGCTCCCAGGAGAGAATGTGCTGCTACCTTTAGTGCTTCTCTAGATGGAACGTGTCCCCACTCTCAATGCTCCCCAGAAGAAAGCCTGTTCTTAACCCTCTTCCCTGAGAAGGCAACACATGGGCCCTTGCATCAGCCTCTGTTTTCCGTCTCCTCATGGAGACCACTGGCCCCCACTGGGTTTGTGGCCATGACACTGGCTAAGTTGGGGCAGTGTCAGGAATTGGGGCCGAGGGGAAACAGCACCTGAGGCTGGATGGTTCCATCTCTTGTACAGGCCTCTGAGTTCTGGGGGTGACGGGGAAGGCTGGGGTGAGAGCAGGAGCGCAGCGTGGTGCCTGATGTTGGTGGGGAAAGCTAGGGGTTCCTCAGGAATTCTGCAGTGTGAATTCTTTCTGGGGAGGGGCCTGGTCCTTGGGGCCCAGATCAGGGTGAACATCTTGGACTGAGCCAGCGGGATGAGGTGAAGGGTTGAAGCTGCCCTGGGCTGGAATGAGAACTAGGTACATCCCTGTCGTGTGGCCACCTTCGGGCCTGCCTGGTCCAGCCCCTGGCTGCAGGGTCTATCCCTTCTGCTTAGCCAGTGCTTCTGGGACACGGGGACACATTCTGTAGGACTGGCTTGGTCTCATCTCATCACCCTTTGGTTTGGGGAGTCACACTCAGACGTTCTCAGTCCCTTTCAGTGTCAGAGAGCCCAGTTGGACCCTGGCGCCGGTGCCTCTGTTCTGCTCACCACCTTCCACGCCCTGGCTCTGCGGGCAAGTTGGCTGCTGAGCAGGTTGCCCAGGGGCCACTTCTGAACGAGCATCTCTGCTCCTGCCTTTCAGGAAGATGCTGGACCCGGGGCTGCTGACTTGCTCCAAACCCGCCCTATTCCTCAACCTCATCTACAAGTCCCTAAAGGCTGATGTGGTGCTACGGCGAGTTCGAGCCTTCATCAAGCGGCTGCTGCAAGTAGTCTGTGGGCAGATGCCCCCGTTTGCCTGCGGCGCCCTCTTTCTCGTGTCCGAGATCCTCAAAGCCAAGCCAGCCCTTCGGAGTCAACTGGACCTCACGGTATGCTTGGGTCTTCTGGGCTTCACGTCAGGGCTTTGGGGCTCTCAGTTTCATGGTGCAGCCCAGGCGCGGTCTTCTGGCGTCGGCAGAGTTGGGGTCTACACAGGCTGGCTTGTTGCTTCACCCAGAACCCAGAACCCAGAACCCTGCTCTCTCCCCCTGCCCTCGGTTCCCTCCAGAACTCTCATCCTCAGGAAAGTGGCATCTGAGTGCCACTTCAGAACTTTGCTGGGTTGGGGTCCCAAAGGCTCAGGGACCTTTGATTTCAAATATTCCGAGGTCAGAGTATGGACACCTCATCTCTCGTTCCAAAGCCCCTGAGAGAACCTTTGTGACCTACCAGCATTGTACCAAGGAGCTCTGATTCAGAACGACAATTTTGTACTCTATTTTGGTTTGGGTGGTGCTCAGGGGTTACTCCTGACTCTGTGCTCAGGCATTACTCCTGGTGGTGCTCAGGGGACCCTGTGGGATGCCGGGGATTGAACCCAGATTGGTCACATGCAAGGCAAGTGTCCTCTTCACTGTGCCATCGCTCTGGTACCCCCCCCCTTTTTTTTTTTGTTTTTTGTTTTTTGGGCCACACCGGTGACTCTCGGGTTACTCCTGGATATGTGCTCAGAAATTGCTCCTGGCTTGGGGAACCTTTTGGGATGCTGGGGGATCAAACCATGGTCCATCCTAGGCTAGCACCAGCAAGGCAGATGCCTTACCACTCCGCACCACTGCTCCAGCCCCATCTGGCCCCTATTTTGTACTCTGTATACTGCATAATTATTATATCCCAGTTTTATTTTTGGGGATATTTTTCCAGTTATACAGACACAATGTTTTTTAAAGATTTTATATAATGGGGGGACAAAGCGATGGCACAGCAGTAGGGCGTTTGCCCTGCACGGAGCCAACCCAGGACAGACCCGGATTCGATTCCCGGCATCCCATATGGTTACCCGAGCCTGCCAGGAGCGATTTCTGAGTGAACAGTCAGGAGTAACTCCAGAGCGCTGCTGGGTGCAGCAAAAAAACAAAAACACACACAAAAAAAATGTTTTATAATGGATGTACCCCACTGCTTTTTCCCAGCCCCCCACCCACATAGGCATAAAGTCCACAGAAGTTAGGCAAGGAACTGCCATCTGGTTGAATAAGGGCTTTCAGTTCGTTGCCCCAAAACCGTTAAACCATTTTTTAGGAGGCTGACGATGAAGAAAAGTTTGTTGACCTCGGAGATGAGGAAGACACAGAACACTTCACCGACGCAGATAAAGAGGCAGAAGCAGAGGCAGCAGTGAAGGCGGGAGAAACAGCGCCTGGAGAGCAGATTGAACCCGAGAAGGCGGGGTCCGCGTCTTGGGTGCACGTTGATAATTTGAAAGGTGCGTTTTGGGTTTTGTTGGGGGTTTATGAGGTTTTTTGGAGGTGTGTGTATATTTGTGTTTTTTTTATTTTATTTGGATTTTGGATTTTGCTTCACACACAATGGTTCTCTGGAATTCCTCCTGGCAGTCTCGGGACCATATGGGATGCCAGAGATCGAACTTGGGTCAGCTGCATGCAAGACAAACATCCTCCCTGCTGTACTTTTGCTCCGGTCCCCTTTTTTGTTTGTTTTTAAATTATTGAGTATTTAGGAACTTTGCACATAATAGAAAGAAAAATCGCAACGTTCTTATGTTTTGTTTTGCACCAGTCAGTGCTCTGAGCTTACTCCTGGATCTGCTCAGGAGTGTTGTGCTGGGATTAAACTAAAAATAGCAGCCTGGCAGCTAGCTTGACACACCTGGGGAATTACAGTTTCATTCTAATTCTTCCTACAACCTCACGTTCTCAGGAGGGACGCGTCTGAACAGATACGACCCGTTTAGTAGAAACCCCTTGTTCTGCGGCGCCGAAAATACGAGTCTTTGGGAACTCAAAAAGGTAAAAGCACCGTTTGGTTCTTGTTTCCAAGGTGGTGGGTCTACCGCCATTCCTGCTCCCTGAATTCAGGGGGCTCAGTAGTCAGGGTGTAAAGAACAGTTTCTAGATCAGAACTGTAGATCCACCCATGCTCTCGCGTGTTAGCTTTGGGTTTTCTTAAACGTTCTACTGAGCCCGGCCTTCCTTCTTCACCGCTCTCTCCTTCCAGCTGTCCGAGCATTACCATCCCTCCGTGGCCCTCTTTGCGAAGACCATCCTTGAGGTGAGTAAAGCTCCGAAGACAAGCCTCGAGAAACTGAGTCCTCTTGTTTATCCTGGGAACAGATGCCCTATCTCCATCAGCAGCCATTTCTCTTGCCACAGCGGTTGGGTGCTGGGGGTGGTCTCTGCACTTAGGGCCCTACCGGCCTGTCTCCCCATTCACTGCTCAGGCCTGCCCCTATGGGCTCAATTCCTGTTTGCTGGTCCCATGTCCCTAGAAGGGGCTAGCTGAGCCACCTAGAATCTGAGAATCTGTTGGGTGGTTGTTTTGGGGGGCATTGCTCAGGGGTTACTCCTGCCTCTGCACTGCGGATTTCCTCCTGGTAGGCTTGGAGACCATATGGGATGCCAGGGATTGAACCCGGGTCAGCCGCTTACAAGGCAAATGCCTCCCCAATGTGCTATCCATCAGGTCCCAACCACCTATTGAATTTTTTCGCTGAAATATTGCTCGTGGCCTCTCTGAGCCTTTGCAGCAAAACACCACAAGCGCGTGTTTTCCTGTTTTTCTCCCCCGGGTGTGACTCACTGATGTCAGTTTCTAACTCCTTGTCCCTTCCCTCCCTGCTGGCAGGGAAATTCGATTCAGTACTCGGGGGACCCGCTGCAGGATTTCACGCTCATGAGATTCTTGGATCGCTTTGTTTACCGGAATCCAAAGCCACATAAAGGCAAAGGTAAGGTGCGGTGCTGAGTTGGGCTCAGCAGCACGGGTGTGTTACCATGTCTGACATCCTCTGGGATTTCATGTTTCAGAAAACACGGACAGTGTCGTGATGCAGCCGAAAAGGAAGCATTTCCTGAGTGATGTCCACACACTTCCGGGTGAGTCGGAAAGGGGCCAACAGGAGTTTGGCAGAAAACCTACAGCTGGTTTGGGTGTGCGTGTCGGGATCGAACCCAGGTCACCCACATGCAAGGCAAACACCCTCTCCTTGTATTTTCTCTCTACTGCTGTTGAACATGATTGAATTTGCTTTTGTTTGGGGTTTCTTTGGGGGGGTTGGTTTTTTGAGGCCACACTTCACAGTGCTCAGGTTACTCCTGGTGTGTTCAGGGCACCCCCATGGGATGCCAGGTTTCGACCTACGTCAGCCAAGTGCAAGGCAAACACTGCCTATTGTACTATCTCCTCTGGCCCCTGAACGTGATTTTTTTCCCCCAACCCTGGTTTTTGGGCCACAACTCACGGCACTCAGGAATCACTCCTGGCATTGTTTAGGGGACCATATGGGATAGTGGGGATTGCACCCAAATGACTAGTCAGGGCCTGTGGACTGGTCCGTGTGCTGCATCTCTAGCCTTGGCGGCTCAGAACTGAGACCGGTGCTTTCTCTGATTTCCTTGCAGTCAACAGTCGGGAGTTCCTGGCGAGGGAAGAGAGCCAGATCCCGGCGCACGAGGTGTTCTTCCACCGGTAGGGGACTGCAGGCTTGGGGACATGGGTCCTTTAGAGGGTTCAGGTCTGGAAAAGGCTTTTTTGTTTTGTTTTGTGGTTTTTGGACCACACCTACTGGCACTTGGGTTTACTCCTGGCAGGCTCAGGGGGAACCCTATAGGATGCCTGCCGGGGATAGAACCTGGATCGGCCACATGCAAGGCAGACGACACCTCCAGGGTGCTACTACTCTAGCCTCTGGGACATAGCCTCTGGAACAGACTTTTGTTTCCATAATCGCCTCTCTGTGGGGAAATTGGAGCATGTGTCAGTGTCTTCTTCCTGAAGGCTATTTATGAATCATTCACTTGGCCTCCCTCTGACAAATGAGAACATGTAAATCTGAGGCACTGGTGAACATCGCTTCTTTCTTTTCTAACGTAGGGTTTTGCCTTTAGCCTTTAAACTATCAATGAAGGGGACCAACAGCTTGCGACTCTTCTTATAGCCAGTGGCTGTGGCTGTGCTGGGGTGTGGCTGAGGCCTCATGTCACCCGGACCAGGGGAGCGACAGCACCGTCAGTTCTGTCAATTCCATCTGTTCCAGGCTGAGAGTCCGCCCACTGGTTCTTGATGTGCTTCATAGTATTCTGACACGTCTTCCTTGTTGGACCTGGCACCTTTTCCCTCGTCACTTAGTCATGTTGGGATATTTTGATGAAGCTCTATGGCACATAAGAAGCCCAAATCTTGAGCCACAGCAAGAGTACATCAGAGAGGACGCTTGCCTCACATGTGGCCAACCCCAGTTTGAGTCCCCTCAGCCCGTGATAAATTCTGGAGCTCAGAGCCCCAGGAGGAAGCCCTGAACATGGCTGGGTGTGGCCCAGAAACTGAAAAAAAAAAACCCAAATCTGATATTTATTCTCCTTATTTTAAGTGTCTGCCACGATTAAGTGAAAATTTTCTTTAGTTCATAAATCATTTCAGTCCTTAATGCCCAACTGTTAGAGGTGCTTTGATTCTAGAGAAAAAGACCCTTTAGGGGCCGGGAAGGTGGCGCTAGAGGTAAGGTGTCTGCCTTACAAGCGCTAGCCAAGGAACGGCGGTTCGATCCCCCGGCGTCCCATATGGTCCCCCCAAGCCAGGGGCGATTTCTGAGCACATAGCCAGGAGTAACCCCTGAGCGTCAAACGGGTGTGGCCCAAAAACCAAAAAGAAAAAGACCCTTTAGTCAGATTATCCAATGCACAACCTGCGCTTTATTTTAGGTACTACAAGAAAGTTGCTGTTAAGCAGAAACAAAGGCAGAATTCAGATGAGGAAAGCATTGAAGATGTGGATGACGACGAGTTTGAAAGGATGATCGGTGAGTGCCTCTGATGCTTCTGTTGGTGACAAGGTCCGGTTTGTTGTGCTTGGGGATCACTTGGGGGGCCCCGTGTGGTGGCAGAGATTGAACCAGTGTCACATGGGCAGAGCGAGTGCCTTCACTCTCACATGGTCTCTGCCCCATGACTTTTATGGCTCGTTCAAAGATCCGTAGAGTGTCAGTGCTAGAGGTCACCAGAGAACTGGGGTGTGGGCTGGGCGGGGAGGGCACTGGCCCATCTTGTTGCCGGCACCTCCTGGTTCTTCAAACACCTGTGAGGCCCGTGAGTATTGCTCAGGAGTTCCCATGCTAAAGAACTTTTTGTAACCTCTTAGGCCAAAAATACATGTAGATCACATGGAGAACTAAGGTTTCTTTTTTTTTTTTTTTTTTTGGTTTTTGGGCCACACCCGTTTGACGCTTAGGGGTTACTCCTGGCTATGCGCTCAGAAGTCGCTCCTGGCTTGGGACCATATGGGACGCCGGGGGATCGAACTGCGGTCCGTCCTAGGCTAGCGCGCAGGCAAGGCAGGCACCTTACCTCTAGCGCCACCGCCCTGCCCCAAGAACTAAGGTTTCTTGAAGAGATGTTGTAGCTCCCCTACTTTTGCTCCAGAAATATAATTGTGCTCTGGACAGTTCATTGGGAAGGAAACGGTGTAGGTATCTGAGTATATTGAGTCTTAGGGCCATGTCATGTATAATATAGACAGCATTGTTGGGCCCGAGACTCCAGACAGTAGAGACCTGGGTTTGATCCCCAGCACCTCAGTGGTCTCTTGAGCACTACAGGGTGTCCCCCAAAACCCAAAAAAAAGAAAACATTTTTCCTATTCCTAATCTCCTTGCACAGTGGTAGCTAGTAAAATAAATAGTTTGTTGTTTCCATCCAGAGCTAAAAGAATTTTTCACTTGAAATGTGAACTGACGGAGCCTGAGGGCACCACGTCTTCTAAATAGTAAATGTTTTGTTCTTAACAGTTTAGCACTTACCTTCTTTCTGTGAAAGTACTATTTGGGGGAGGGCACACCTAGTGGCACTCAGGGGACCTTATGGGATGCCAGAGATCAAGGCCCGTTCCAGGTCAGCACTTGCAAGGCAACTGCCATACCACTGTGCTATAGCTCTGGCCCCAGAAAGAACTATTAAAAAAAAACCTGAACTAGCGGGTCACTTCGGATCACACCATTTCCAAGTTTATCCAGATAACTGAGTCATCAGTCCTGCTCCTTCCCAGTGTTGGCATAGGCTAATGGCACAGTGGTTCGGGAGCGGGCACCACATGATGGCAGCCTTGGTGACCTCAAAGGGCTCACGGTTTGCATTTTCTCTACAGACACATTTGAAGATGATAATTGCTTCAGTGCTGGGAAAGATGACCTTGACTTCGCCAGGTATACTCTGTCCTCACAGCTCTTCCTCTGAGCCCTTAGAACACCAGGTGTGGCAGCGAGGGAGTCCCTGAGGAAGGGTCAGGGAGGCAGATGGGGCCTTAGGGCTGCAGCCACCCTTTCTGTCTGGAAGACTTGGGGGCTAGGGCTGGAGCGAAAATGTAGCTGGGAGGGCGTTTGCCTTGCACCCTGCTGGATTTAATCTTCGGCACCCCAGAGGGTCCCCCAAGCCTCCCCAATAGTAATCCCTGCACGCAGAGCCAGGGGTCAGCCCTGAGTGTCCTCAGGAGTGTCCCAAAAAATAAAGACTTAGCAGTTTGGAACTCTGGGACCTGTGGCTGCCACCTACACTGGGGAAAAAGTGTGTCTTCGCTGACAAGTGGGCATGGTTGGCTTTGGCATTTCCCAGCAATGTGAAGAAGAAAAAGCAAGGAGCTAAAGGTGCGCCAGAGGATGAGGACTCCGAGGCCAGTGAGGACGTCGATGACCTGGACGATGACGAGGTGTCCCTGGGAAGCCTGGGGGAGGAGGAGTTCTCCGAGCTCGGGGAAGATGGTGGCACCTTCATGGATGCATCAGAGGAGGACGAGGAGGAGGACGAGGATGACGAAGGAGGTAAGCCCCAGGAGACAGCCCAACTTGTGTGCCCACCAGGGCTGTGGTTTTCTGGCTGGTTAATTGTTCTGGTTTTGTCGGTGCTACCCAGGAGTTTCAGCCTCACAGGCACTATCGAGGTGGCCCATAGGTGAGCTGAGGGAAAACAGGACAGGCACGGTGAGAGGGACAGTTGGGGCCGGTCTGGAGGCCACACAGTGCCAGAGGATGCTTAGGAGCGCCTGCTGCCAGGCCTGTGCTCCCACCTCAGAGGTAGTTCCCCAGGTGGAGCCCCTGGGCCAGGCCCTGCCTGCAAAGGAAGAGCCACAAGTAGAAGTGGGTCCTGCCTGGTTGCTGAAGAGTTTGGCCCGTTAAGTAGCTGCATGTGCAGCAGGGCTGACACTGGCCTGGTTCCAGAACAGGTTGTAGCGGGAGTCCTGAGCTCATAAGTTAGAGCTCGGGGTGGTCCCGCGTCTCAGGATCCTCTTCAGCCTTAATTAATGCTCGTCCATTTTGCTTTGGGCTCCAGATCTGGATGATGGAGGCGGCACCATGAGCAGCAGGAAGAAGGGCAAGAGGAAAGGGCCGCGTGATTTCGACATTGCTGGGTCGTTTCAGGGTAAGAATATGCTTTTCAGCTTGTTCAGAGACAGGGCTGGGCAATGGCCCACAGGTGGTAGAGTACTTGAACATGCAAAGTCCTGAGTTTGGTCTCCAATTTGGCTGGGCATGTCTCTCACCAAAAATGAGGTAAATAAGCCCAATTGGTACACATGAAAAGTGTTGCCATCCGAGGAAATGAACTTGTGTTCCGTGCTGGGGGAGGGGGCCACACCTGGCAGTGCCAGGGCTAACCCCTGGCTCTGAGCTCAGGGATCTCTAAGAGGGCTTCAGGGACTGTAAGTGGTGCCAAGATGGAACCCAGGTCAGCTGAGTGCAAGACAGACACCCTGTCACTCAAGCCTCAATTCATGTTTGTTTTTAAGAAGATACTTTTAGGGGGCCTGGAAGGTGGCGCTAGAGATAAGGTGTCTGCCTTGCAAGCGCTAGCGTAGGATGGACCAGGGTTCGATCCCCCGGCATCCCATATGGCCCCCCCAAGCCAGGAGCGATTTCTGAGCACATAGCCAGGAGTAACCCCTGAGTGTCAAACAGGTGTGGCCCAAAAACCAAAAAAAAAAAAAATACTTTTAGGGCCACAGTATATCAGTGGGTAGGGCATTTGCCTTGCACGCAGCAGACCCAGTTCAATCCTGGCTTCCAATATGGTCTCCTGAGCCTGCCGGGAGCAATTTCTGAGCCCAGAGACCCATACACACACACAATGATGCTTTTATAATGGGTTTTTATTTATCTTTAATAGGCGACATCTAACATCCATATAAGCCTGCCTTTTTTTCTTGCCACATCCAACTATGTTTCAATCTTTTCAGGTTTTTTTGTTTGTTTGGGTTTGGGGCCACACTCAGAAGCACTCCGATTACTCCGGGCTCTTTGCTCAGAAATCACTCCTAGGCCCGGAGAGATAGCACAGCGGCGTTTGCCTTGCAAGCAGCCGATCCAGGACCAAAGGTGGTTGGTTCGAATCCCAGTGTCCCATAGGGTCCCCCGTGCCTGCCAGGAGCTATTTCTGAGCAGACAGCCAGGAGTGACCCCTGAGCATCACCCGGTGTGGCCCAAAAACCAAAAAAAAAAAAAAAAACAAATCACTCCTGGCAGGCCTGGGGACCGTATGGGATGCCAGAGATCAAACGTGGATCTGTCCCAGGTTGGCCGAGTGCAAGGCAAACTCCCTACCCCGGTGCTATCTCTCCGGCCCTGGGGCTCATTTTTTAAAAGGGAACACAACAAATGCCATCAATCAGTTTCTTCATATTAATCCAAAGAATAAAACCTTGAGCCTAATTAGACTTTTCTTAGTATGTTTGCCTTTAAGTATTCCATCCTTTTGGTGTTAGGAATGTAATCCTGTTTGATCTGCAGGCACCGCACCTTGGCCCAGTTCTGAAAGGCAAGAGGACATGGGTATCAGGACAGAGCACTAGGCTAGTTCACGTAAAATATCTTCTGCTCTGACATGAATTTCTCTCTTGAAATGCCAGCTTCCTATTAAGATTGTTTCCAAGTATATGTTTAACACATACAATTGAACCCATCCAGGTTGACAGATTTTTTTTTTCAAAACTAGTGGTGCAATTCAGTAACCTAGTTGTACGTTTTATTGTTTTGTTTCTAGGGCCAAAGAAAAAGAAGAAAGGCTTCGATGACTCCAGCTTGTTCGTATCTGCTGAGGAGGTAAGAGGCCGCCAATCTCCGGAATCCGCCGTCCTGCGGCTGCTGGACGCTGTCTAATAGATGTCTCCCTTTTTCTTTCTTTGTCTAAGTTTGGCCACTTGTTGGATGAGAACGTGGGCTCCAAGTTCGACAACATCGGCCTGAACGCGATGGCCAACAAAGACAACGCCAGTAAGTGGCAGGAACTGCGCTGGTTTGGGGGGAAATGGAGGCCACAGCCCACAAAATGGACTGGCCCAGGAGTGGATAAGGAGCTTTCTAGGGCTTTCTATGGCCACCTACTAACCCCTGACCTGACAGCTACTGGCCTCACTTCTCAGGAAGGGAGAAATCTGGAAGGTTTCTTCCTGTTCCTCCTAGTCCTATTATCTTATTGGGGGCGAAGGGGCTTTGATAGCAGCCGTGGGTAGGGGACAGGCAGTGAATGAGGACGAGGGGGGGCACCTTAACCCTAATGCCCCAAAGCACGGATGCCAGGAGCCCCACGTGCAGCTGCTCACTCCTGCCCCCAGGTTTCAAGCAGCTGCGGTGGGAAGCCGAGCGTGACGACTGGCTGCACGACCGAGACCCCAAGAGCATCATTCGGAGGAAGAAGAACTTCCGCAGGCGGCCAAGGGTCGCACACAAAGCCGGGAAGCAGAAGAAAACAGGCTTTGCTAAGGAAAGAGCCCGACTCACGTCTAACTCCTGCCGTTGAACCATTTCTCTTGATCCTGCTCTCGAATGCCGTGCGTCCCAGATTGCTCCATGGATTTGTAATAAACTAGAAATTTAAAAAAAAAAAAGATGTCACTTTATAAAATCCTGTCCAAATGCCCAGATTCAGCTACTGAAAAAAAGAAAACAAGTCTTTCCCCGTCGGGGCCACAGTGGGCTAGAACTCAGGAAGGTTCCTACAACGAGTCTTAATCAGGGATTTCTAAGTCCTTGGGTAAAGAACCCCACGGGGCAGGTGGGCACTGCTCCCTCTATCTAGCTGAGAAGAAACAGCTCGACTCAACCTATTAAAGCCCAAGTGGGGTGACCAGAAAAAATCAGTAACATCACAAAGGCAATCATGGAGCCTTTCATGAGCATAAAGAAATGACTTCGGTCAGCCAAAACCTTGCACACATTCCTGTCAGGGGCCCACGTACCTTCCAGGACGATGGGGAACCTCTCGCTCATCTTCTGCCTGAAATCTGACAGAACAGGGTTAATCTCATCATAAATCCAACCAGGCCTACAACTTTTTTTTCCCTGCTAGGCCCAGCATCGGCCTGCATGTGCACACACTCAGTGTGGAAGGGTCTGGGTTCTAGCCCCTGCACCGTACAATGAAATGGAAGGGCCAGAGGGATGGCGCGAAATGGTTAGGGTTGCCAGGTGTGACCCAACCACTATCCCCAACCCACCCGATTTATATAATAAAATGTATGGGCCAGGGGCCAGAGAAATAGCATGGAGGTAGGGCGTTCATCTTGCATGCAAAAGGACAGTGGTTCGAATCCCAGCATCCCACATGGTCCCCCGAGCCTGCTGGGAGCAATCTGAGCGTAGAGCTGGGAGTAATACCTGAGCCTTGCCGGGTCAGGTGTGACCGAAAAAGCAAAAAAAAAGGGGTGCTAGAGGGAAAGAAAGTTCAGTAGGAAGAAGCCCTCAAGCACTGCCAGGGAGGGCCCAACCTGCACCATCGACAAACACAAAACATAAATATATACGTACAAATGTATATGTATATATAAGCAAATTAGCCTATCTAACAACTTTTTTTTTGTTTGTTTGTTTTTTGTTTTTTGTTTTTTTGGGCCACACCCAGCGGTGCTCAGGGGTTACTCCTGGCTGTCTGCTCAGAAATAGCTCCTGGCAGGCACGGGGGACCATATGGGACACCGGGATTCGAACCAACCACCTTTGGTCCTGGATCGGCTGCTTGCAAGGCAAACGCCGCTGTGCTATCTCTCCGGGCCCTATCTAACAACTTTTTATACCGCCTCTAGGCAGGACAACTGCTAGGGAACAAAACTTCAATGTTGAATAACTGGTCAATATCCTAAAGCACAGAATCAATTATTTGAAAAGATCAAATGTAGTTAAAAATCAATTCTTTTCAACTTGTATATATTTAACAGCGTAGATGAATGTGTTATTCTTATCCTGTCATTTTATGAGTGATTCACGGATGTCATTGTGGTACTCTAATTAGAAATAAAACTACCCAACTTCTAATACTGATCTTCTGCTTTGTTTGCTTTTACATGCTTTGGGTGTTTCTGATGCCTTGCATGGTTTCTTTGTAAAAGCTGAGCACCCACAGCGTCCTGAAATAGCTTTCCAGGGAATAACTTGGGAGAAGTCAAGTTGCAAAGAAAGGAGGCCATCACCTGGGGATACCACTGTTGTTTACAGTGGTGGGCAACCTGTGGCTCTCGAGCCACATGTGGCTCTTGACACTTTTAATTTGGCTCTTCTGTGTGAGAGCCAGGCGGCCGCTCCAGGAGTCTGGACCCTGCTCCTAGCCTCTGTCAGTGTGCGCCCTGTGTGGCTCTCAAAATAAATTTCAATCGTGGTTTTGGCAAGATTTGGCCAAATCTTGGTTGTTGCCAACCACTGCTTTAGAAGAATAAAAGCATCCAGGGCTGGGGCCGCCGGAGAGAGAGCATAGTAGTGGGGTGTTTGCCTTGTATACGGCCAACCAGGGAGGGACCTGGTTCGATTCCCGGCATCCCATTTGGTCCCCCAGCCTGCCAGAGGGCATTTAAATGCCTAGCATACAGCCAGCCTGGAGTGGACCCGGGTTCGATCCCAGGCATCTCGTATGGTCCCGAAGCCTGCCAGGAGCAAATTCTGAGTGCAGAGCCAGGAGTAATCCCTGAGTGCCACCAGGTGTGGCCCAAAAAAGCAAAAATAAAATGCAAGCTAGACCATCCCCCAGAAAACAGCTTCTGAATTCCGCTTACCTTGGCTTGTGTTCATCTTATTGAACAGAAAATAGGCCCCAAAGATGCCTATCAGTTCTGCCACCAAAACGCCTTTAAAGATCTTCTTGGCCATTGGCTGCATGGAGCGGGACATCCTAGGTTCAACAAACATGGAGGCTTGAAGGGCAGGAGCCACTTCTTGCCACTCCCACCCGACAGACACCAACCAGGCATCTGAATGTGTCTAAGGCAGTGCTTCTCAATTATTTTCTGTCATGCTCCCCTAGGAAGAAGAAAATATTTTTGTCCCCTCCCCCACGAGACTGTAAATAGTATCTTTATTTTAAAAAATTTAACCTGGGCCCAGAGAGATAGCACTGTGGCGTTTGCCTTGCAAGCAGCCAATCCAGGACCAAAGGTGGTTGGTTCAAATCCCGGTGTCCCATATGGTCCCCCGTGCCTGCCAGGAGCTATTTCTGAGCAGACAACCAGGAGTCACCCCTGAGCAACGCCGGGTGTGGCCCAAAAACAAAAACAAAAAAAAATTTAACCTGCAAAACAAAAATATATCAAATAATTTGAGCTGATTTTTTAATCAGAGGTGATGTCTGGATGAATGGCTACAACGAGTACGTTTTGCAATGCATAGCTTTTCCAAGCGGGTTAGAAGCAGGACACAGCAACTCTCAGTTCCAGAGACATAAACACGGGGCTTAGCTTGTTATGACAGTGTTTGCCGAAGTCAAACGCATCCCCTCTTTACGGAGCCTCGAGCCACCCCTGGGGGCCACGCCCCACTATTTGAGAATCACTGGTCTAAGGCCACCCAGACGACAGGCCACTGATGAACAAACAGAGGGCTGACCCCAGTTCCCTGGTACCCCATATGGTCTCCTGAATCCCGCCAGGAGTGACCCCTGAGCACTGCTGGGTGTGCAATCACCCCCCAAAAAAATATAAAATTTCAAAAATGGGGCCAGAGAGATAGCACAGCAATAGGGCGTTTGCCTTGTACACGGGCAACCTGGAACAGACCCGGGTTCGATCCCCAACATCCCATATGGTCCCCCAAGCCTGCCAGGAGTGATTTCTAAGTGCAGAGCCAGGAGTAACCCCTGAACACCACCGGGGGTGACCCCAAAACCAAACCAAAACCAAAATAACTAAAAAAAAAAAAAAAAAAAAAAAAAACAAACCATCATTGCTCCCATCCAGTGGACAGTCAGTCACTGCACAGAGATAGAACCTCAGACAGGGCAGGTGGCTGGGCCTCCTGCAAGTAAAGTCTGGATAACTGGGGTAAAATTCCCCTACAAACACCCTTCCTGGCGGGGAGACTCCCCTACAAACACCCTTGGGTGAGAGGATTCTCCTACAATCAACCCTTCCTGGGGTGTGGGGAGGAACGGACTGATTCCCTTGCAACATTCATCCCTGGGGTGGGATTCCCCCACAAACACTCTTCCTGGGTGGGGGGACTCCCCTACAATCACCCTTCCTGGGGAGGGAATAATTTCCTTACAATCATCCTTCCCTGGGGGAAAGGGGCCTCCCCTGCAAACACCTTCCCTGGGGGAGATTCCCCTATAAACAACTTTTGGGGAGGATTCTTCTACAAACACCCTTCCTGGGAGGGGGTGAGAGGAACTGATTCCCTTACAAACATTTTTCCCTGGGGTGGGATCCCCCAAACACCCTTCTTGGGGGGAAACTCCCCTACAAATACCCTTGGGGTGGGAGGATTCTCCTACAATCACCCTTCCTTGGGGAGGGCTGATTCCCTTGCAAGCATCCTTCCCTGGGGTGGGATCCCCCCCCAAACACCCTTCCTGGGGTGGGGGACTCCCATACAATCATAGGAGGACTGACTCCCCAACCTACCCACCCCTTCCCTGGTGTGTGCCCCCACCCTTATTCCCTTTCCCCACTCGCAACTGGGACTTGAGCTCCAAGCTTTCATTAACCTGAAACAAAGACAGCAGCTCCCACGCAGGCAGGCAGTGAATGGCAAGGCCCAGGGAGCCGAGGTCACCGCGTGACCCGGAAGCACTCGGGCCTTCCCGCCTTCCCGCATGGGACCCAGGAAGCCCCGAATTGGATCTCACCTGAGCGCGACCGCGATACTGCGCGTGCGCGGAGCCTGTCTGGCCACGCCCCCTCTACCCGAGGCCACGCCCCCGCCGTAATTACCGTCTGCTGCGCACCTTTTTTTTTTAATGATTTTTATTTTAAAATGTATTTAAAGAAGATGCATCACGCCGGAGAGATAGCATGGAGGTAAGGTGTTTGCCTTTCATGCAGGAGGTCATCGGTTCGAATCCCGGCGTCCCATATGATCCCCCGTGCCTGCCAGGAGCAATTTCTGAGCATGGAGCCAGGAGTAACCCCTGAGCACTGCCGGGTGTGACCCAAAAAACCACACAAAAAAAAAAAAAAAAAAGAAATTTGCAATCGTTTGGGGCTGGAGAGATAGCATGGAGGTAAGGCGTTTGCCTTTCATGCAGGAGGTCATCGGTTCGAATCCCAGCGTCCCATATGGTCCCCCGTGCCAGCCAGGAGCAATTTCTGAGCGTGGAGCCAGGAATAACCCCTGAGCACTGCCGGGTGTGACCCAAAAAAAAAAAAAAACAAAAACAAAACAAAAAAAAAAAAAAAGAAGATGCATCACATAGTTGGCATCACTGATCATAATACATATGTTTTAGGAAGACCCAAAGCAATATGATTTAAAAAAATAGAAGATTGAAATAAAACTAAAGAGATGGAAGAGAAAGGAAAGAAGAAAAAGCTCTGTAGCAAGTCTATTTTTGAAATAATGAGTTCACCGATGAACTCATTAAAGCACTAGCAGAAAGTTTAGTAAGCTCTTCTTTTTTTTTTTTAAAGAATAAGAGTTAAAAAAAAATACAGTAATCATGGTGTGAGAGTGACCATTGTTATTGTTTGCATAGGCCCAGCAAAAATATGGGGGAAATGGAAAGGAAAAGCCTTGGCCTAAATACAAGGAGACCTTACCCCCCAAAGTTTTCTGGCATAAGGCCGACTCTGGGCTCCAGGCATACTAAGGGTGTCCAACCCCTGAGCAATCATTCTCTGTGGTCCGGGTGAAATTTTTTCGCACATTCGCTGTTGTTTGTGTCAGGTTTCTGTAGTTAAAGATTCTGGTTTCTGTGCATCTCCTTCATCCAAGTCGGGATGATGTGGAGCATGCAAGGAGGTTGGGGCCCATACCAAGCAATGCTTAGGGCTTACTTACTCCTGGCTCTGACTCTGGAATCGCACCTGGCTGTTCTCAGGGGACCACGTAAAATGCCAAGGATTGAACACAAGTAGAATGCATGCAAAGCAAGCGCCCTCTCTACTCACCACCAGTCCTTCACATCAAATTCTTTTTGGGGGCCACACCAGGCAGTTCTCAGGAATTACCCTTGAACTCTGCACTCAGAAGTCATTTCTGGTGGTGCTCAAGGACCTTAGGAGGTACCAGGGGTCGAACTCAGGTCTTCCTCATGCCAGGGAAATGCCTGCCCTGCTGTACTATCACTCTGGCTCACATCAAATTCTTTTTGTTTGGGGCCGGGCGGTGGCGCTCGAGGTAAGGTGCCTGCCTTACCTGCGCTAGCCTAGGAGATGGACCGCGGTTCGATCCCCCGGCGTCCCATATGGTCCCCCAAGCCAGGAGCGACTTCTGAGCGCATAGCCAGGAGTAACCCCTGAGCGTCACCGGGTGTGGCCCAAAAACCAAAAAAAAAAAATTCTTTTTGTTTGTTTGTTTGTTTTGGGGCCACACCTGGCAGCGCTCAGGGGTTCCTCCTAGCTCCACGCTCAGAAATCGCTCCTGGCAGGCTCAGGGGACCATTGGGATGCCAGGATTCGAACCACCGTCATTCTGCATGCAAGGCAAACTCCCTACTTCTATGCTATCTCTCACATCAATTTGTTTCTTCTTTTTGGTTTTTGGGTCACACCTGGCAGTGCTCAGGGGATACTCCTGGCTCCACGCTCAGAAATTGCTCCTGGCAGGCTTGGGGGACCATATGGGATGCCGGGATTCAAACCACCATTCTTCTGCATGCAAGCAAATGCCCTACCTCCCTGCTATCTCTCAGACCCCACATCAAATTCTTATTCCCTGCAGTTCCTGCTGTGTTCTGACCTCCTGACAACAGTCCTAGGTAATAACAGATCCCAGGGCCTATCTGGGCAGAGACATCAACCCTGCAGCTAAGGAGCCAGAACTTGGGTTTCAATCCAGGCCTCTGACCTGAACTGGAATAGTGTTAGAGAATCAACATCAGTTTGGTTTGTTTGTTTGTTTGGGGGCCACACCCAGCAGTACTCAGGGGTAACTCCTGGCTCTGCACTCAGCCATCATTCCTGG
>NC_064859.1:101228307-101240807 GCF_024139225.1 Suncus etruscus | reverse complement strand
AAACGCCACTGTGCTATCTCTCCGGGCCCCAGAAGAGATTTTTTTTTATCTTTTTTTTTTATTATTATTATGGGGAGACTGAGGGCTCCAAAGTAGATGTCAGGAGGCAGGGATCCCCAGATGCTCGACAGTTCAGGGTGAACTCTGAGGATATAGAGCTTCTTTGGACTTCCACTGCCCCCCACCCCGAGCTCACAGACTCTGGGGCTGCACCCTGCAATGCTGGAGCTGATTCCTTTCTGGGATGACCAGGTTTCGACTCTCTGCAAGGGTCAGTGGACAATGAGTCAGAGATTCTCCATTCTGGGCTAAGGGACTCTGAGACAAGGTTGGGGGATGTGGACCCCAGGGTGTGGTGTGGTTTGGAAGGTTTATGCACAAAACTGTCCATTGTTTTATTGTTTGTTTGTTTTGTTTTGTTTTGTCCACACCCGGCAATGCTCAGGGGTCACTCCTAGTTCTGCACTCAGCAATCGTTCCTGGCAGACTCAGGGTAAAGGGACCATATGGGATGTCTGGGATTGAACTTGAATCTGTCCTGAGTCAGCTGCATGCAAAGTAAACCATCTACCACTGTGCTATCTATTGTTAAATCTTCTACCACTGTGCTATCTATCGCTCTGACCCCAAGTGTTTTGGTTTTTGTTCTCGGGTCATATTGGTAATGTTCAAGGCTGCCTCCTGGTTCTGTACTCAGTTCCTAGTGGGGTTCAGATAGGAGTATGGGGGTGGAGGTGGAACTTGGTCGGCTGCCGGCCAGGCAAATTACCCATCACACTTTTCTATCACAATCACACTTTTCTATCATAATCACACTTTTCTATCACAATGGCCTATGAAACTGTACACGACAGTGTTATAGCTCACGGTGCCTGAAATGAAATTTTTTGAACTCTGAATATTCCTTTTTTATTTTTTTGTTTTGTTCTGAGGCCACAACCAGCAGTGCTCAGGGTTTACTCCTTGCTCTGTGCTCAGGGATCACCCCCAGGTGGTACTTGGGAACCATATGGGGTGCCAGGGATTGAACTTGAGTTCACAGCATGCAAGGCAAATGCCCTACCTGCTGTATTATCACACTGGCCCTCGAACTCTCTTTTTGAACACACAATATGTTTGTTTTTGTTTGTGGGCCGCACCAGGCAGTTGCCAGGGGTTACTCCTGACTCTGTGCTCATAAATCACTCCTGGAAGGCTCAGGGGCCCATATGGGATGGCGAGATTCGAATCACTTCTTGCAAGGCAAACGCCCTACTGCTGTGCCATCTCTCTGGTCCCTGAACACACTATTTTTGATATATTCTTCCTTCCTTCCTTCCTTCCTTCCTTCCTTCCTTCCTTCCTTCCTTCCTTCCTTCCTTCCTTCCTTTTTTTCCTTCCCCTTCCTCCAGCCCACAGAACTATTTCTTTCTAGAGCTGAGATTATTTTAAATACTGAAAAACCAGTGGCACACACAGAGAACAGTGGATTTGCCTTCTTTGCGTGCCTGTTTTTGCTGTATAGTACTAAGACTTATTCGTGAGTTTTGAATCCGTTTTTTCTTTTTTCTTGTAGGTTCAAACTGGATTCTCCACATTGTTAGTGAATTAGTATATGCTGATTCGAAGAAAAAGTACGAACACCCAGAATTCCCAGTTCTTGAATGTGGAGACCCAGAAAAATATGAGGTTAGTCCAACACAGCCTTTGGATGGACCTCAAAATGTGTCTTCCATGTTTTGAATTCAGAAAACATCATCCTAATAATTCTTGCAACTTGATGCTTTCCTTTCCCCATGGATAATCTCGATTTACCTCAAAATAAATTCATCACAAGATAAAACCAGCAACAAAACAGAAATGCTTTAGAAGGTGAATGATACCAATGATTCTGGCTCCAGAACTTCAGAAAAACGTGTTAAGTCAGAATCATTCTTTGAATTTTATTTTACTTCATTATTTTTCTTTCTTTTTGGTGTTTTGGTCGCACGGTGACCCAAACCTGGCGGTGCTCTGGGTTCACTCCTGGCTCTGCATTCAGAAATTGCTCCTGGAAGGCTCAGGAGACCATACGGGAAGCCTGGATTCGAACCGGGGTTCGTTCTGTGTTGGCCGTGTGCAAGGCAAACGCCTTACCGCTGTGCTGTTGCTCCGGCCCAGTCCTTTGGATTTTAAAGGTTTTGCTATCAGTAATTTATGAGATGGGGCCTGAACAATAGCACAGCGGTAGAATGTTTTCCTTGCACACAGCGACCCCAACCTGGGCCCAACCCAGGTTCAAACCCCAGCATCCCATATGGTCCCCTGAGTGCACAGCCAGAGTAACCCCTGAGTGCCATCAGGTGTAATCCAAAACCCCTTTCCCCCTAAAAGAAAATAAAAGAAAAATACTTATGAGAAACATTTCCCTTTCTTTCGGTCTATCTAAACAGCTAAAATTGTAAATTTAAGGTGCCTAGGAGAAAATATCTTTCTTTGCAATGTGTATTTAATTTTAAATCGGAAATCCCTGCGAATAAGGTACATTTACCAGTTATTCACATATGTGAATATATGGAGCAATAGCACAACAGTCAACCTTGGTTCCATTTCTGAACCCCATATGATGCCCTGAAACCTCCCCGGAGTGATTCCTGAGTGCAGAGCCAGGAAGAACCCAAGAACAGTGCTGAATGTAGCCAAAACAACAACAAAAAAAGTAAAAAATAGAAAAGCAGGGCCCGGAGAGATAGTACAGCTGCGTTTGCCTTGCAAGCAGCCGATCCAGGACCAAAGGTGATTGGTTTGAATCCCAGCGTCCCATATGGTTCCCTGTGCCTGCCAGGAGCTATTTCTGAGCAGACAGCCAGGAGTGACCCCTGAGCACCGCTGGGTGTGACCCAAAAACCAAAAACAAAGAAAAAAGATTATTGGGTTCAAATGGGGCCCGGAGAGATAGCATGGAGGTAAAGTGTTTGCCTTTCATGCAAGAGGTCATTGGTTCAAATCCCAGCATCCCATATGGTTCCCGTGCCAGGAGCTATTTCTGAGCAGACAGCCAGGACTAACCCCTGAGCAACGCCGGGTGTGGCCCAAAAACAAACAAACAAACAAAAAAAAAAAACAAAAAAAAAGAAAAGAAAAGCAAGAAAACTCCAATCTTTTTAGGAACTCAGAGATTTCTCATATGTCTTAATGGGAGGGAGGTTGGTCATTAGGTTACTGGAAACAGCTCTAACTTAATCTTTAAATGACCATCTACCTGAATATGCACAAGGCAAGTAAACCCTCAAAGGTCCTTGCTAATCCCTTAAATGGTGAGTTTAACACTGGGAAGGCTGAGGTGGGCAGGGCAGAGCCATAGCTACTGAAGAATGTGTGTGATTATAGACAAAAGTCTATTTTTTTCCCCAAAGAGAACATTTCCCCAATAATGTGATAAGCAGGAACCAATAAGAAAGACAAAAGAGGGGCCGGAGAGATAGCACAGTGGTAGGGCGTTTGTCTTGCATGCAGCCGACTCAGGACAGACGGTGGTTCCAATCCCGGCATCCCATATGATCTCCAGAACCTGCCAGGAGCAACTTCTGAGTACAGAACCAAGAGGAACCCCTGAGCGCTGCCGGGTGTGATCTAAAAACAAAACAAAACAAACAACAAACAACAGCAACAACAAAAAAGAAGTACAAAAGAGGAGACAGCAATAACACAGTGAGAGGGCACTCACCTTGCCCTCGGTCCACACACCAGATCCTCGGGGAAATTAGTGGAGGAGGAGGGGAGGAGACAAGACACTGGCTCAGCCACCCACTCACTCTTTCTGCTTCCCTTCCAGAGAATGAAACAATTCCCGTCACCGAGGATTCTGGCCACTCACCTCCACTATGACAAATTACCTGGGTCCATCCTCAGGAAGAAAACCAAGGTGTGTCTGTCCCTCTGGCCTCTCAGCAGGCAGCTTCCCTCCTGGCAGCCTCAGCTCTCTCATTTTGGGATGCAAGAAGTGCTTTTAAGTCACTTGTGAGGTTCAATCTTTTTTGGGGGGGAGGAGGCACACCTGGAGATGTTTGGGGGTTACTCATGGCTCTGAGATCCAAAATCACTCCTGGCTGTGCTCAAAGGACATATGGGATTCCGGGCATCAAACCCAGGTTGGCTGCATGCAAGGCAAACGCCCTCCCCACTGTGCTACCACTTCAGCCACCGTGTGATTTTTTATTGTAATTGTGATCTTTTAATTAATATTCTTGGGCCCGGAGAGATAGCACAGTGGCGTTTGCCTTGCAAGCAGCCGATCCAGGACCAAAGGTGGTTGGTTCGAATCCCGGTGTCCCATAGGGTCCCCCGTGCCTGCCAGGAGCTATTTCTGAGCAGACAGCCAGGAGTAACCCCTGAGCACCGCCGGGTGTGGCCCAAAAAAACAAAACAAAACAAAACAAAAATCAGTATTCTTTTCCTAGATGCATTTACTACCATAGTCAAACTAACACGATTTCAGCCAAGAATTTATTTTCCAGCAATAGACTTCAGATCTCCACTAAGATGTTAAAATAGGGGCCAGAGAGATAACACAGTGGGTAGGGTGTTTACTTTGCATGTTGTCGACTCAGGTTTGATCCCCTGCATCATATTTGTCCCCCAAGGCTTCCAGGAGTAATTTCTGAGTGCAGAACCAGGAGCACCACCAGGTGTGGCCCAGAAACAAAACAAAACATATTAGAATATTTCTTCCTTTTGGTCACACCTGGCGGTGCTTAGGGCTTACTCCAGGCTCTGTGCTCAGGAAGCCCTCCTGGTGGACTTAGAGGACCATATGGGATGCTGGGGATCGAATCTAAGTCAGCTACATGTAAGGCAAATGCCCACCCTTCTATCACTCTAGTCCTGACATTCGAGTATTTAACTAAGGAACAAAAGCTGGGTCACTGAGCCAGGCTGCACTGTCCTTTAGAGTAAGCTCTTCCTCCAAGGGACACTTGCTAGCAGAGTCAGGTCTTTATTTCTGAATTTGACATGAAACTACAAACTACATGCCCCAGCTACAGAACTTCAGAATTGAATTCTCAGCTGCTGCAACATCTTTCTCCCTTAGTATTGCAGGAGGCTCACAGCATTGTGAATCTTCCCAGCTATTTTATTTTCACTTTTTTTTCTTTCGTTTTTGGTTTTTTGGCTACCCTGGGCAGTGCTCAGGGTTACTTCTGGCTCTGTGCTCAGAAATCATTCCTGGCAGGGACCTTCGGGAATGCCGGGGATTGATTGAACCCGGGTCAGCCAGCCTGCCGTGTGCAAAGCAAATGAGTCACTGCTTCTTCTTTTTTTTTTTGGGGGGGGGGCAAAGTAGGAGGATTGACTTAAAGACACTTACACTTAAACTTTTTGCAACTTGTAAGAATGGGAAGTCTGTGCAGCAGTCTGGAGCAGAAGTCAGTGAAGAAAACAGTTTAGGGGGGCCGGGTAGGTGGTGCTGGAGGTAAGGTGTCTGCCTTGCAAGCGCTAGCCAAGGAAGGACCGCGGTTCGATCCCCCGGCGTCCCATATGGTCCCCCCAAGCCAGGGGCGATTTCTGAGCACATAGCCAGGAGTAACCCCTGAGCGTCAAACGGTTGTGGCCCAAAAACCAAAAAAAAAAAAAAAAAAAAAAAAGAAAACAGTTTAGGGTAACAGGGTGGGGTGAGTGGCAAGATGGTGGGTGGAAAAGGGAAGAGAGGAAAGAGCCCCCAGACTGCAGTGATTGGGAAGTGAAATGAGAGAAATGGGAGAGTCTTAAGAAGATCGTTGTTCTCTACTAAGTGTCTGGCTCCCCCAAAGTTCCTGAAGTTAAAGGGATCACCCCATGAACGGTAGCTTGATTGAGAGTTTGGCTGAACAGATGGGGGTTTGATTATTGAGTCCTGGATGGTGATGGATGTTGGTGAGACAGAGGGAGGGTGGAGGCCTTTCTCTGCTGGCCTGGGCCACGCACCTGCAACCTCTTCATGCCGACGGGCTTCAGAGTGGCAGCGAGGAAATGATCCACAGGCAGTCAGGTTACAGGAGGCATCAACTTTATTCAGACCCTAGCCTTTAATCTTAAACCTTTTAAGCATGCTCTTTCAGCTGCCCTGACATCTCAACCTCTTTCTGCCAAGTCTGCTGCCTTTCTGAATCTCCCCCTCAATACCTGACAGGCAATTCTTTTTTTTACCTTCCAAAGACCCGTCCCAGAAATGGGCTGGTCTTACCATCAGGTAAGATTACACAGGAATACAGGGGTGGAGTGCCAAGTCACATCCAGTGGGACCCTCAGGCTCCATTACACCCTAATGCTCACCCCAACAGAGGGCGCGCCCAACTTTCTTTGTTCTCGCCAAACTCTGGATGCCATTGTCATTGTTGTCTTTGTTGTTGTCACTGTCGGTTGCCATTGTTGTTGTCACGTCACAGTCATTGTCACTGTCTTTGGTACTACTCCAGACATCCATCATTGGGATTCTCTTCTGTTTTTTATTCCGCTTTTGCATTGACTACATGAACCCTTTCATACTATTTATACTGCTTCACAGTAATTTCTGCAGCGACTTCCCCTTCCTTTCTGGTTGCCACTTCCCATCCATTTCTCTCCTCTGGTTCTGAAATCGGGGGACATGTGAGAACAAGATCAGCCATCCCAGCTATGTCCACTGTCCCCGCGACCACGCCAGATGGCAGAAGGTGGACCCATGCTGTTCCCCCCAGATACTGGTGATGTTCCGAAATCCCAAGGACACTGCAGTCTCCTTCTTCCATTTCCACAATGATGTCCCAGACATTCCCAGCTACGGCTCGTGGGATGAATTCTTCGTGCAGTTCATGAAAGGAGAAGGTAAGTTTGTCGTAAAGGGGGCCTTTCTGCCTCAAGAGATGAGGGCCTTACTGCCAAAATAGCAAAAGATGTATGTATTGGGGCTGGGTGATAAGAAATACAGCACTTGCATTGCACGTGGCTGACCCAGGTTCGATCCCCAGCATTCCAGAGGGTCCCTGATAGGAGTGATTTCTTTTTGTTTTGTTTGTTTGGTTTTGGTTTTGGTTTTTGGGTCACACCTGGAAGCACTCTGGGGTTACTCCAGGCTCTATGCTCAGAAATCACTCCTGGCAGGTTCGGGGGACCATATGGGATGTCAGGATTCTAACCACTGACCTTCTGTATGCAAGGCAAATGCCTTACCTCCATGCTATCTCTCCAGCCCCTAGGAGTGATTTCTGAGTGCAGAGCCAGGAGTAAGCCCTCAGCATACTGGGTAAGGCCCCAGAACAAAACAAAACAAAAAGAACAGAAAAAACATGTGTTTTCAGATAAAGGAATAAGAGAGTAGGTCGGAGAGGCAGTACAAGTGTTCAGGTTTTTGCCTCACTGTGGCCAACTCCAGGGTCAACCTTGGTTGGCTCCTGGCACCGAATATGTTTCCTCAAACACCTACCTGAGCCCCTGGGCCATGAGTAAGCCCTGAACCCCATAAGGCATAAATGGCCCAAATGGCAAAAAATAAAATAAACATGTTTTGGGGGGAGGCCACATCTAATGATTCTCAGGGGTTACTCCTCACTCTGCACTCAGAAATTACTCCTGGCAGACTTGGGGGACCATATGGGAAATTAGGGATCAAACCAGGGTCTACTATGTGCAAGACAAATAAATGCCCTCTCTGCTGTGCTATTGGTCAGGCCCCAATTTTTAAAATTTTATTTTATTGAAACCACTGTGATTTACAAAGTCCTTCCTAGTTGGGTTTCAGACCTACAATGAATCAGGGCCAGTCCTACCACCTTTGTCGACCTTCCTCCACCAAAGTTCCCAGAATCCATTCTATGTCACAACCCCCGGACCTCCCAGTCTGCCAGTATAACAGGCCCATTTTAAGTTTTTTGTTTTTCCATTTTAAGTTTTGATTCTTAAAGTTTGGGCCTCTTGATTTCATTGTTACTTGGCTTGGATAGTTAGTTCTGTCCTTTTTGTTTTAGGGCCACACTCAGCATCGCTCAGGGTTTACTTCTGGTTCTGTGCTTAGAAATTGCTCCTGGCAAGCTCGGGGCACCCTATGGGATACTGGGGATCATCAAACCCAGGTCAGCCACGTATAAGGCAAATGCCCTACCCACTGTGCTTTCAGTCCAGCCCATTTTTTTTTTTTATGAGATTGTGGAAACCAAATCTGCAGACCTGAGAACCCCAGAATTGCTTTCGTTTTGTTTTCCGGGGGGGGGGGGGGCACACCTGATGGTGCTCATAGTATACTCCTGGCTCTATGCTCAGAAATCACTTGTGGTGGGGTTTGAGGGACCCTATGGGATGCCAAGGAGCAAAACTGGTAGGCCAGTTATGTAGTGCCTGCCCCTCGTTGTGCTATGGCTTCAGCCCCCTGATTGGATTTAAACTTGCTTCTTAGTGGTTCCAAATGCTTTTTTTTTCCCTATCTTTTCAGTTTCTTGGGGAAGCTTTTTTGATTTTGCAGTGAGCTGGAACACATGTCTAGAGGAGACGAACATTAAGTTCATGTTATATGAAGACCTGAAGGAGGTGAGATTCTGGTCGTTGGTATTTAAACAAGTTTTATCGGAAATTGCCATGCAGAGAATTAACTCACGTGCGCATGTCCTTCATTATGGACATGCATAATACATGTGGATGTCTTTAGTTAGGTTTTGGGGGTCACAGGTGTAAAATCACCCCACATGCCGTATCTCCGAGCCCAGGTGAACGAGTCTGAATCAAGGTCACCCATGAAATAATCCAGATCAGGCTGAGGGTGAAACATATGTAGTCTAGCAGTCTTCAACCTCATATCTCCACCAAGCTGCCTGCCAGAACTGTCATTTTTATTGAGTCCAGAGACCACCCCTGGGTGGGTGGGGCAGTAAGGACACAGTAAGGACAGATAACTCAGGCTATTCGGAACCAGTCCCACCCAGGTTGACAAGTAAAAAAAAATCTCTCCTGTTTTTACTTGGGTAAATCCAAGTTGTAAACAAACATACAAAGGAACCAGGGTTGATCTTTGTTTTGGGTAAAATGTGGTGGAACCTGACAAGGGGGTTTGTCACACCCAATGGAGCTCAGGGTTTGTATGTGGTACCTGGGATTGAACTTTAGTTCACCACCTGCAAGGCAGGACCCTTACCCCTTACTTGTGTGTGCTCTTCCTGATGTGCCCAGGTCAGCACGTTAAAGGTCAGCACTCGGCAACACCCCCATGTTCAACCACTGTCCCCTGAGATATTTATCCTGCCTCTTTGCTTGACAGGACCTGGCAGCTGGGATCCAGCAGGTGGCCGACTTCTTGGGTTTCTCTCTGAGCACGGAGCAGAGGGGAGTTATCTCAGCCCAGAGCACCTTCCAGGCCATGCGGGCTCGGTCCCAGGAGACCCACGGAGCCGTGGGCCCGTACCTGTTCCGCAAGGGTGAGGGAGGGCGGTTCTGGGACACCCTCACTTTGCAGCTCCCCAGTTTTTGAGCTTCCACAAGGCGGCTGTAGTTCTCTCCCCCTAGAGTGGTAGTGGGACACAGATGGGAGCTAGGGGTCCTGGAGTGACCCCCGAGTCACTCTTTCTCTGCTGCTCCTGCTGGAAGTCAGAGGAGATGTCTCCTTCCTTCCAGCTGCATGTCCTCCACTCCCTTCATCCCACCCACCCACTACCCCTCACTGCTCCCCTGTGAATCAGAGATGAGGGTTTGCTTAGAGAGAGGGTAGGGAGAGGGAGAAAGAAGGACGGGGGGAGACAAAGAGGTGAGGAGAGAGGGAGGGGGAGAGAATGAGAGAGAGAGAGCATTAGCACAGCTGGGAGGATGTTTGCCTTGCACAAGGCCAACCTGAGTTCAATCCCTGAACCTACCAAGAGTAACTTCCGAGCACCACTGGGTGTGGCCCTAAAACAAAACGAAAAAGTAAATTGCAAAAAATAGGGGTTTTTTTGTGTTTGTTTTTTTGTTTGTTTGTTTGTTTTTGGGCCACACCTGGTGGCACTCAGGGGTTACTCCTGGCTCTGTGCTCAGAAATCTCTCCTGGTAGGCTCGGGGAAACCATATGGGATGCCAGAAATCGAACCTGGATTGGCCAGGTGCAAGGCAAATGTTTTACTGCTGTGCTATCTCTCTGGTCCTGGGCTTAAATTTTATAGCATTTTCCAATCCTGACATTACTATTGTAGGAGCAAAAGCTCCGAAATGCCTGTTTTTCAAAGGTTTGGAGCTCAGAAGGGTGAGTGGGGCCATTTGTCCCCCACCAAGTCCCATTAGGAGTGGGAGTGAACCCACGTACAGAACCAGGAGTCAGCCCTGAGTACCTCTCAGCCCCAAACCAACAAAATACAGAGTGAAACATTGTGCCAAGAGATGGAAAACTCCAGAAAATGTTTTTGATTTGTTTCTGGAGGTGTTACTCCTGGTTCTGCTCACAGAAATCGCTCCTGGCAGGCTCGGGGGGGGGGGGGGGGGGGCCCTTATGGGATGCCGGGATTCGAACCTGGTCATCCAGGTGCAAGGCAAATGTCTTACCGCTGTGCTATCACTCCAGCCCCTCCAGAAATTTTTTTTGTTTGTTTTGTTTTCTTTTTGGGTCACACCTGGCACCGCTCAGGGGTTACTCCAGGCTCTACGCTCAGAAATCACTCCTGGTAGGCTCGGGGGACCACATGGGATGCCGGGATTCGAACCAATGACCTTCTGTATGCAAGGCAAATGCCTCACTCCCATGCTATCTTGCCGTCTCCCCGTCGTTATTTTTTTAAGTGTGTGTCTGTCTGTTTATAGGGGAAGTCGGTGATTGGAGACGGGTGTTCAATGAAGCTCAGAGCCAAGAAATGGATGAAAAGTTCCAGGCGTGTTTGGCCGGCACTGTCCTGGGTTTGAGACTGAAGTACAACACATACTGCCGGGGCTGACTACTTAGCCAGTTATTTGCAGAGACAGAATTCGGTTCCACAGCTGGCCTCAAGGGGCAAACATTCATTCATGATCCCTAGTACTACTTAGTGGAGAGGTAGCAGCAGTCCTCAGACATGCTTTCCTAAGCAGGGACTTCCCGTGTTCGCAGAGTTCCACAAATGAACATGCAAAGAGAATGGTGAGATCAGCCTTTCTCCACAGGGCTCAAGTGTACCCCAAGATAATCCAAGGGGCCCTGTCACATCAGGTGGGGCACAACAGAAGATGTGGGAGTCCATGTAAACAGGGAGGGGAAGGAGGAACCAACTTCAAGTTCAGAGGTCAAAAAAGGCTGATGAATGGGGTCGGAGCAGTGGCATGAGCAGTAGGGCGTTTGCCTTGTGCGTGCTAGCCTAGGCGGACTGGCGTTTCTATCCCCCGGCATCCCATATGGTCCCCCAAGCCAGGAGTGATTTCTGAGTGTAGAGCCAGGAGTAACCCCTGAGTGTAACCAAAAAAAAAAAAAAATTGCAAGCGCTGGCCAAGGAAGGACTGCCATTCGATCCCCTGGCGTCCCATGTGGTCCCACCAAACCAGGGGCAATTTCTGAGCGCTTAGCCAGGAGTAATCCCTGAGCATTAAACGGGTGTTTAAAAAAAAAAGAGAGAAAAGATAAGCTGATGAAGACTGTTTTGTTTCTTTCTTGCTGGGTTCATGCAGGGCCAGAGACACCCCGAAACTTTCCCGACTCTAAACCCAGCACGGACCAGACTTGTGTCGACGGGTTCCATATCCTGGCCTCTTTCTTTGCTCTCTTTCTTTATTTTCTGGCCACACACCGCAGTGCTTAGGCTTTCCTCCTGGCTCTGTGCTTATGGGAACCCTATGGGATGCCGGGATCGAAGTTGTTGTCCTGCCCCTTGGCCCACACAGTCTTCTCTGTCTCTGGATCCAGACCCACTCTGGCATGGCCCCTTCTGTCACTGGGACTCACATCCAACTGCAAAAAAAGCAAAGCCAATAAACTCTTAGATTTGCTCCAGAAAAAACACATCCCTACTTGCCATGTGTCCGTCATTGTGTTTCAAGGAACTTTCTCCGGGAACTTTCTTTCTGATGTTGTTGTTGTTTGGGCCACACCTGGCAACGCTCTGGTCTGCTCTCAAAAATCGCTCATGGCAGGCTCAAGGGACCATATGGGATGCCGGGGACCGAACCCGGGCTGTACTGGGTCGTCCACATGCAAGGCAAATGCCCTACTGCTGTGCTATCGCTCCGGTCCCCCTCTGGGAACTTTCTATTTGTTTTGTTTTGTTTGGGGGCCATGCCTGGCAGTGCTCAGGGATGACTCCTACTGAGGGGAGCATAGAGAGCACGGGTGATCAAACTGAAATCTATGGCATGCAAGGCAAATGCCTTAACCCTCGAACTATCTCTCTAGTCCAAGGAACTTTCTATCTAGACCAAAACTTTGCATAGCTGGTTTTTGTGTGTTGGGTGTGTGTGGACACTTGTGGTAATAGGGAGAGAATGTTTTGGGGAAACTGACAGCAAGCGGCTCTTCTCAAGCTCTTAACAGCCCATTTCCCCCCCCCCATTGTTGTTGCACTGGGGGGTGCACAGTCCATACAAAGAATAGGGCAGTGCTGTGAGGTCGGAGC
>NC_064859.1:101173307-101223307 GCF_024139225.1 Suncus etruscus | reverse complement strand
CGAGGCGAGGGAGGCGGAGCCCGCGAGGAAAGCGAAACCGACCGCCCAGCTGCGTGTTCCGCAGGGCCCTTGCCTGGAGCGGGGCTGCCCGTGCGTAAAAGCGCACCGGGGGTGTCGGTGAGTGGAGGCAGCTCAGGGTGGCGGCGGGCACTTGTTGGGGAGCGCCTGGGGGACACCCCTGGAGCGCGCGGGCTTGGGGAGCCCCATGGGTCTGGGGGGCATGGAGGGCGCTGACCCTTCTCAGCTAGGCCGGAGCGCACTTGCGGAGGGGGAAACTCTCAGGGCTCGGGGTCCCCCCACGCTGGGATGGCGGAACCCCGAGTAGGAATGAATCGGGGCCCGGGGAGGGGCGCGCGGGGGGCCGGCGACACCCCCTCTCCAAGCTGCGGAGACGCACGGACAATGGGGCGAGCTGTGAATCCGCACGAAACAGCGCCCCTGGGCCCCTAGGGGTCCTCGGCCTCCCTGCCCCGCACCCATTCCCCGCACCCACACCCCAAGTCCCTTCCCTACGCGCGCGCCTGGCCCTGGGTGGTGAGCTCAGGGGCCTTCAAACTAAGGCCCGCAGGCCACATATTGTCTTTATTCCCATTTTGTTCCTTCACTTCTAAATAAGATATAGGCAGTGTGCATAGAAATTTGTTCATGATGTTTGTTTTGACTATAATCTGGCCCTCCAACAGCCTGAAGGACAGTGAACTGGCCCCCTGTTTAAAAAGTTTGAGGACCCCTGCTAGGCTCTGGGATCACTCCTGGGGCTGTAGGACCTGGTGGTGACTCTATGGGGTGCCCAGGGCGCCCCCCCTCCAGCCCTGTTTTAAGTACCAGCCAAGCTGTGTTCCCCCAAAGGTTCCTCTGATGGGCTGTAACTCTACACCTCTCCAGTAGCTCCCGACTATTGGTTTTCTCCTTTGAGACTATTTTTTTGAAGTTTGATTTCCCAGAATTTTTTTTTTGAGGGGGGGGTCCACAGCCGACGGCACTCCGGGCTTACTTCTTGCTCTGCGCTCAGAAATCGCTCCTGGCAGGCACTGGAGACCATGTGGGATGCCAGAGATCAAACCCGGGACCATCCCGGGATGGCTGCGTGCAAGGCAAATGGTCTGGCCCCTCCCAGAAGTTTTTTTTTTTTTTTTTTGGTTTTTGGGCCACACCCTGTGACGCTCAGGGGTTACTCCTGGCTATGCGCTCAGAAGTTGCTCCTGGCTTCTTGGGGGACCATATGGTCCGTCCTAGGCTAGCGCAGGCAAGGCAGGCACCTTACCTCCAGCGCCACCGCCCGGCCCCACCTCCCAGAAGTTTTTAGTGATTCTGTTAGCTCTGCCCAGCTCTCATCTCCACTCTAGGCCCAGTGATGCCCACTTGCCCTTGGGGTTTCCTGGACAGATTTGTCATCCTGGCTATTAGAGTCCATATTCCTGATTTGGCGCCAATTTTAATCATTTCTGCCAACTTGGTCCAGGAAGTACCCAGTCAGAGGGACCAGAGCGACAGCACAAGTAGGGCTCTAGCTTTGAAGGTGATGGCTGATACCCCCCCCACCCACCCTTCCATCCTCAGCATCCTGTAGGGCCCTGGAGCACTGCCAGGAGTGATCCCTGAGTGCCGAGTGGGGACCATCTCGGACTGAATTGTGGGCCCAGATATCAGCGTCACTGGGCCTGCCCCTACAGAATGGAGGAATAATTTTGTTTGTTTTTTTGTTTTTGGGCCATACCCGGCAGTGCTCAGGGGCTACTCCTGGCTGTCTGCTCAGAAATAGCTCCTGGCAGGCACGGGGGACCATATGGGACACCGGGATTCGAACCAACCACCTTTGGTTCTGGATCGGCTGCTTGCAAGGCAAACGCCGCTGTGCTATCTCTCTGGGCCAGGAATAATTTTTTTTTAGGGGGGCATCACACCAGACTGTGCTCAGGGTTTACTCCTGGCTCTGCGCTTTGAAGTCGCTCCTGGCAGGCTTGAGGGACCATATGGGATGCTGAGATTCTAACCGGGGTCTGTCCTGGGTTGGCTGCTTGCAAGGCAAACACCCTACTGATGTGCTTTCTGGCCCCTGTTTTGTTTTGTTTTTGCGCCACATCCAGTGGTGCTCAGGGGTTATTCCTGGCTCTGTGCTCAGAAATCACTCCTGACAGAGAACCCTATGGGATGCTGAGGATTGAACCATGGTCTGTCCTGGGTCGGCCACGTGCAGGTCAAACACCCTAGCACTGTGCTATTGCTCTGGCCCCATAATGGAGGATTTTATGGGAAATCTGGTTCTCTTGAGCTAAATCCTTCCTGGTCTCATACACTTCACTTGATGTGTATATTCTCAGTCTTTCTCCTCTCACTCTCATTCTAATTCTACTCCTAAAGACTCAAGACCCCAGACTCTTGCTTGTTCTCTTTCTCTATTTTTCTCTCATCAGTTCTCTCAGTTTTGGGGTCACATCTGGCATTGATCAGGGCTGACTCTTGGCTCTGTGCTCAGAGATCATGACTGCTGGGACTCTGAGGCTCGTATGGGGTCCTTGGGATTGAACCTCGGTCAAGTGTGAGCCTGGCGAGTGCTTTACCCTTCCTCTTGCATTGTTGGGTTCATTCTGTCTCTTGCTGGGGAATCCTGGGCTCTGGGATTATCAGGCTCTGAGGACTGAACTCGAACCCTCACATTTGCCCTGAGTGTTCCCAGCCCTCCTCAGTATGGAGCCCCAAGCAGCAGAGCCCTGGGGTCACCCCAATGGTGCCAGTGTCTGTGTTGGAACTTATGGCCTTGTGCCTCCCTCAGCCACCCAGCCAGGCTTTGGCATCAGTGGGAGCAGCGGGCGGCAGGAGAGACAGGGTCTGTTCCTTTTGTGTTTTGAGAGTGGAATGTGGGGAGACCCCATGGCTACAGACATCGATGTGATGGTGTCCCTCCTGCCCTGACGTGTGCACAGCGCTGCTGCCAGCTGTCCCCAGGAGAAATGGCTGAGAGCGGCAGGATGATAGGGTTTTACATGGACATACTGAACAGATACCGTCAGAAGCACAACGTGGACCTCAAGTACCAAGAACTGACAGACCATGTTGATGTTCAGACGCCCAGGTGGGTCTCGACCTGGAAACTCCAGTGTTTTGTTTAAAAATCACAGCTTTGGGGGGCCGGAGTGGTGGCGCAGCAGTAGGGTATTTGCCTTGCATGCAGGTGACCTAGGATGGACCTCGCGGTTTGATCCCTGGCGTCCCATAAGGTTCCCCAAGCCAGGAGCGATTGCTGAGTGCATAACCAGAAGTAACCCCTGAGTGTCACCAGGTGTGGCCCAAAAACAAAAACAAAAACAAAAACAAAACAAAACAAAACAAAATAAAATCACAGCTTTGGACAGGAGAGATAGCACAGCGATGAGTGCTTGCCTTGCATGCAGCCGAACTGCGAGGACCCGGTTCTATTCTTGGCATCTCATATGGCCCCTGAGCCTGCCATGGGGTGATTTCTGAGCACAGAGCCAGGAGTAACCCCTGAACGCTGCTAGGTATGTCCCGGAAACCAGTCAGTCAATTAATCAATAAAATACATTTAAAAATAAATCACAGCTTTGGGGCTGTAGCAATTGCACAGTGGGGAGAGTACTTGCCTTGCACATCACTGGCCTGGATTCGATCCCTGGCACCCCAGATGGTCTCCCAAGCCCTGCCAGGCATGATACCTGAGCGCAGACCCCAGCACTACCAAGTGGACCCCCAAACTAAGATCATGGCTGTCTCCCGGGCAGAGTCACCGGGTTCTTCAAGTCCCTCTTGGGTGACAGGTTCTTTTCCTGGGCTCCTCACGTGGAGCCTTGTACTGCTTGGGGACTCTTTCGGGTTCTAGACTGGGCACAGGCGACCGCCGGCTGTGGGTACTGTGCCAGGAGGGCCCGAGCCCTCACACCAGTCTTGGGACTGACCGTGATTCCCCATTGTCAGCAGGTTTGAGATTCAAGTGATCATCGATGGCAGGGAGTTCCCCAAAGCGGAAAGCAGGACCAAGAAGGAGGCCAAGAACGAAGCGGCCAGGATGGCTGTGGAGATTCTTATGACAGAGAGCGTGAGTGCGGGGCCGGGCGGTGGCGCTGGAGGTAAGGTGCCTGCCTTGCCTGCGCTAGCCTAGGACACGGACCGCGGTTCGATCCCCCGGCGTCCCATATGGTCCCCCAAGAAGCCAGGAGCAACTTCTGAGCGCATAGCCAGGAGTAACCCCTGAGCCTCACAGGGTGTGGTCCAAAAACCAAAAAAAAAAAGAGAGCGTGAGTGCCTTGCTCCCTTGTACACACACACACACACACACACACACACACACACACACACACACAGGCATACACGTACATGCAAACATATGCATAAACATACACAATACATACATGCTTTCATGCATGCACAGACATGCAAACGGGCACTTGACGGGGGTCTCGCAAACATGGTTCATCGCTCTAGTGCTGAGAGAAGACCCACATCCCAGCCCCAGCCCTCTGCCTTCTGCCATCCTCTGCTTAGTGCGACCTCTGCCTGGACCTTGGAGTCTGCAACTACCTAGGGCGACGCACCAGAGGGCCACAGGGGCTGTGCAGTCGGCCCATGAGGGTGACAGCAGTGGGGCCTGCTTGGTGTGAGGGGCTGCAGAGGGAGCAGGAGAAGAAGGGGCTGGAGGAGGAGTCAGGGGAGCCATAGCTGAACCCCTCGAATCCTGAGCACCACTTGGGAGACCCTCTCCCAGAATAAATAGGCTTAAGCATCCTCTCTGTGGTTTCGGAGTCCAGGGCATAAAGGCTTTTCTCTTTGCAGGCAGATATCTGCCCCTACCTGGCCCAGAGGAGATGCACGCAGGGTCTGTCCACTGGCAACCACGTGGGGCTTATCAACACGTTTACACAGAAGAGGGGGCTGAAAGCCACTTACGAGTGCTGCGAAGGGTCCGACTCCAGGAACCGGTAAGGCTCAGTCTGGCTTTTCTTGCTGCTTGGTCGCCTCTGGGACAGGGAACTGACGCCTGTCCACAACTCCTGTCCACGCCGGTTGCCTGGAAATAGTTGTCTCTGTGCTCTGAGCTCACTGCCTGGTCTCTGTGGCTTGTCAGCGAGTGGGCCTCTTTGTGAGATCATTTATAAATGTGAGATCGGTTGTCCCAATCTTTTTTATTTTTGTTTTGGGCCACACCCGGGGAGATTCAGAGTTTACTCCTGGCTCTGCACTCAGAAATAACTCCTGGCAGGCACAGGAGACCATATGGGATGCCAGGAATCGAACCCAGGTCTACCCTGGAACTGTCGCATGCAAGGCAAATAAATGTCTTACCGCTGAGCTCTCTCTCCAGCCCCTAAATCTTTGTTTCGTTTTCTTTGGGGGCCACACCTGGCAGTACTCAGGGCTTATTCCAGGCTCTCCACGCAGGAACTCTTCCTGGCAGACTCGGGGGTCAACAGATAGTGCCTCGTACAAGCACTCTCTCTGCATACAGCCAACTCTGGTTTTTCCCCTGGCTTTAAATAGGGTCTCCTGGGTGTAACTCCACCCCGGTTTACAGATAACTACCTGCAAGTCCCTCCCATTTTTGAGAGGAGTCTTTGGTGGATATGACCTGTAACTTTACCTGAAAGACCCCACCCATTTCTTGGGCTGAAAGGAGTTGAGACGCAGGGCAAGCTAAGAATGGCATGTGTAAATGGTTAGAAGCCACATCTGTTGGCTAGGGCTGAATAAAGATGTTATCTCTCTGGAAGGCTGCCTGTGAGTGAGATTTCTACCTGCCGCTCTCATGAACCTCCAGACCCACTGGTTAATGGGGAATGGAGCCACGTGGCCTGGGATGGCAGAGAAAGGCCTCCATCCACCATCCAAGTCCATCCTAAGGGCTTAATGCAACACTGGGGCCGGGCAGTAGTGCAGCGTTAGGGGTGTTTGCCTTGCACGCAGCTGATCCAGGACGGACAGTGGTTGGAATCCGGCATCCCATATGGTCCCCCTGAGCCTGCCAGGAGCGATTTCTGAGTTCAGAGCCAGAATAACCCCTGAGCATCACCGGGTGTGACCCCCAAAAACCAAACCAAACAAATAAAAACAAAACAAACAATAACAACAACAAATAAATAGGGTCTCCTGAGCCTCACCAGGAAGGAACCCCTGAGTGTGAGTTGCTGGGTGTGTGTCCCCCAACCAAAAGCAAATAAAACGGGACAAGGATTTCTCGTCAGTGAATTTTTCTGCTCCCTTTCTTGCCTTCTAGGTTCCAGTACAAGTGCAAAATCGAAGGAAATGTTTACGGTTTCGGAGAAGCTACCAGCAAGCAGGACGCGAAGCAAAAGGCCGCTAAAATGGCCTATGAGAAGCTTCTGGAAGAGCAAACCCCAAATAGGTGTTCTGGAAGAGCAAACCCCAATCAACCACAGGTAGGTGTTGCCTGTGGACTTTTCTTCTTTCATTCTTTTTTTTTGTTTTGTTTTTGGGCCACACCGTGTGACGCTCAGGGGTTACTGCTGGCTATGCGCTCAGAAGTTGCTCCTGGCTTCTTGGGGGACCATATGGGACACCGGGGGATCGAACCGCGGTCCATCCTAGGCTAGCGCAGGCAAGGCAGGCACCTTACCTCCAGCGCCCCCGCCCGGCCCCTCTTCTTTCATTCTTTTTTGGTTTTGGTTTTTGGTTTTTGGGCCACACCCAGCAGTGCTCAGGGATGGTGCCTGGCTCTGTGCTTAGGAATCAGTCGTGGCAGGTTCAAGGGACTCTATGGGACACCGAGGATTGAACCCAGATTGGCCACATGCAAGGCAAACGTCCTCTCTGCTGTGCTCTCGTTTGTTCCCATCCCTTATCTTTCATCCTTGCATTTCCCTCTGGAACTGCTTTGACTATTGCCTGGTGTCAGCACACTTAGTCCTGCAGCAGGTGGATGTCAGGATCAGTAGATGACCGTCCTCAGGCCCCCAATGCTTTCAGGAATGCTTTTGGGGACCCTTAAGAAGGGATGGGGGGTCACTATGATTTCTGGGACCATGTGCGCTGTGGGATCCAGCGTGGAGCAATCTGACACACAGACACACACACAGACACACACAGACACACACACACACAAACACACAGACACACACACAAACACACAGACACAGACACACAGACTTACACACACACACAGACACACACACACAAACACACAGACACAGACACACAGAGACACACAGACACAGACACACAGAGACACACACAGAGACACACAGAGACACACACACACACACA
This sequence comes from Suncus etruscus, assembly GCF_024139225.1. Lineage (NCBI taxonomy): Eukaryota > Metazoa > Chordata > Mammalia > Eulipotyphla > Soricidae > Suncus > Suncus etruscus. Next base: position 101,216,074 of record NC_064859.1, on the reverse strand, counting down.
CCCTACTCTGATCTCTTCCAGATCTCCATGCACTCTGTGGGAACCAGCTCCTCCAGTGACGATGGAAACCATTCTGGGAGCCAATTCTTGAGTTCGGGTTCGGGGAGCCAGTCCTTTGGTTCCTGTTCTGGCTCATGTGGGAGGTGAGACCCATGAACTTCGGGCAGTCCAGAGAGCAGTGTGCAGGGAAGAAAGAGGGCGGCTGGATGGGGCGTTTCGAGGAGGGAACAGCGCCTCGGAAAACAGGGCCAATTCCCAAACTAAGTCACCTACTCCCTGTTTGGCAGCACCTTCTACTCGGTCTCGGAAAGTGGCTTCTCTGACAGGAAAGACCTCAGTAGCAGCTGTGACGGGTCCCCGTCCCCATCCTCGGTGCGTGCTCCAGTCTTGTCTCCTGGCGCTTCTTCCTGGTCTCCCACTTTGTCTCGCTTCCCCAGCTGTTGCCTCCTGCCTTCCTCTATGTTTCTGATCTTGCTGCTTCTACCAGGGCCAATATCAAATGCCCCTTAAGAGGGGCTTAAAAAAAACCGTTTGGGGCTGGGAGGAGCATGTACTTTCGTGTAGAAGGTCCTGGATTAGATCCTCAGATTCACAAAACAAACAAACAAACAAACACACAGGGCAGAACACTTCTCCTGCAGGTGTGTGACCCCAGGATTGATCCTTGTTAGGTTAGAGAAAAAAGTTAGTCTCAATAAGAGAGACTTCTTTCTATTTTTATTCTATTTAATTTTAGTTAAGTTCTTTTTATTTTAATTTTGGTTTTTGGATCACACCTGGTGGCGCTGAGGAGTTACTCCTGGCTCTGTGCTCAGAAGTCACACCTGATAGGCTCGGGGAACAATATGGGATGCCGGGGGATTTGAACCAAGGTCCATCCTGTGTTGGCCACGTGCAAGGCAAACGCACTTACCGCTGTGCTGTTGCTCCAGTCCATATTTTTAGTTTTATTTTTTGGGGGGTGTAGGGGGGCACACTCAAGTTAATCCTGGCTCTGCACTCAGGAATTGCTCCTGGCAGGCTCAGTGGACCCTATAGGATATTGGGGATCGAACCTGAGTCAGCTGCATGCAAGGCAAACACCCTCTTCTTTATGCTATAGCTCTGGCCCCTGTAGAGGATTTTTTTTGTTTGTTTTGTTTCTTTGAAGCCAAGGCTTGCTCCTGACTCTATGTTCAGGGATCAGTTCTGGTGGGAGTGAGGGCCTTATTCATACTTATCTAGATGCACCTGCCTGTTGTACTGTCTCTCCAGCTCCTGCTCTGCAAGTATTTATTTATTTTTGGTTTTTGGAATACACCCAGCAGTGCTCAGGGGTTACTCCTGGCTCTACACTCAGAAATCACCCCTGGCTTGGGGCACCATATGGAATGTCGGGGATCCAACTGGGTTCATTCTGGGTTGGCAGTGTGCAAGGCAAACACCCTACCGCTGCGCTGCAATTTTTAACTGGTAATCAGCTCAGAATACCCCTGAGGGATTATCTGAGTCCCACCAGAATTTTCTCCACCCTGGAGCATTGGGCCTTGCACAGATTGGGCCTCTCGATGGGTATGTTTGACCTGTCCACCACGTCTGTCTGTGTGTTTGTGTGTGTGTGTGTGTGTGTGTGTGTGTGTGTGTGTGTGTGTGATGATATGGAGACACTTATGCAATCTCTGTGAGGACTGAGAAGGAGACAGACAGATGAGTAGGCAGATATGGCAAGGTTGTTCACGCACCAGAACAAAATAGTGAAGGAGTAGAGGGTGACACAGTGTAGAATAAAAATATAAAAAAGTAATTCATGAGTTGGTGGGGCCGCCCCAGGCACCGTATTTCTAACCCCTCAGTCTGATGAAAGCATGGTAGCGGCGAGAGAGAATACACCAAGCCGTCAGAAAAGATATTCTTCGGAGTCAACTCGCTTTATTTCTCATGGCCTTTCTCTGCCATGTGCTTTTTCCATCTGCCATGTGCTCTCACTGCCCTGTGCTGCCTCTTGCCTTGTACTTTCTCTCCAGAGCACAAAGCCATGCTCTTTCTTTATTATCTAGAAAGCCACCCACCAGGGTAGGCCAAGGTTCTATAATCCAGGTGGGCTTTTACATACTAAAAAAAGAGGTTAGGTGTTGCATTGAGCCCTTATGATGGGTTTGGATGGTGGATAGAGGCCTTTGTCCTTAGGCCCCAGCTATGTGGCTCCATCCCCCGTTAACCGGCAGGTCTGGGTCCAGGAAAGCGACGGGGTATTGAACTCACTCACAGGCAGGCTTCCAGAGAGATAACATCTTTATTCAGCCCTGGCCAAACAGATGTGGCTGCTAACCATTTACGCATGCCATTCTCAGGTAGCCCTGCATCTTTTCTTTTTTTTTTTTTTTTTTTTGGTTTTTGGGCCACACCCTGTGATGCTCAGGGTTTACTCCTGGCTATGCGCTCAGAAGTTGCTCCTGGCTTCTTAGGGGACCATATGGGACGCCGGGGGATCGAACCGCAGTCCGTCCTAGGCTAGCGCAGGCAAGGCAGGCACCTTACCTCCAGCGCCACCGCCCGGCCCCGTAGCCCTGCATCTTACTTCTTTCATCCATGTCACCTCCAGCCTCCATCCTTCCCAAAGACCTTAATCCTCTCTGGTCAAAGCCTTATCTCACCTTCCCAAGACCACTCCCAGGAATGGGAGGGGTCTTGCAGGTAAAGATACATGTAACATGCGAGGTGGAGTCACAGGGAAAAAGAAAGTTGGGGGAAGGGTTACAATGAGGTCAGGGAAAGGGGAAGTTGGCGGGGAAGGGTTACAACATAGCAAAGGGTGATCACCGAAGCCATCTTGCTGAGCTGACTTTCCTCCTCTTATGTTCCAGAGGAACCACAGGGACCCCCCAGAGCTGCCAGAGGGGTGAGTTTGGTGCTTCTGCAGCTTTGCTGGAAATGGATCTTTTCTTCTGTCAAAGCCTCAGTACTGGGTCTTGGGTGTTTGTGGGAATTGTCCTCCCTGGTTTGAGTGAAAGCCGGTTTCAGGGGTTCACGGAAAGCTAGAAAGTGGTCCATGACTAGCCTGAAGGTGTACTCTTGCCTGGCCCATGTGGACATGGAGGCCTCAGAGATGGAAGGCGGGACTCAAGGCTGGCTTGCCCTTGGGGGAGCAGGTGGATTGGGGGTCTCCTGAGGAGGGTGGGAAGGGGTCATAACTTGGGGTAACAAAGGACAGTCAGTGAGGGGTGGTGAATCAGGTTGTTTTCCGAGAAGAGCAAGAATGTCAGCAGAGTCAGTCAGATGTCAGCAAGGATGTCAGCAAAGAGGTGGCTTGGTATGCTCACCACAGGAGCTGAGAGAGATGTCTCCTGTGTGGAGGCTACAGGAGGTAAAGACGCCTGGTGGGGGTTCTGAGGAAGGAGGGGGGTCAGTTGAGACAGGACAAAGAGGGAGCACAGGTCCTGAGGAAGAGGGAGAAGAACTTGGGAAGGGCTGGACATGGTTCTTTGTGGATGGGCTGAAGTCAGAAATTGGGCCTGGAGGGCGTAAAGGAGCCTAGGAAACTGGGACAAGCCGTGAGCAAAGATGGAGGGATGGGTGTGAGGAAAAGGAAAGAGGGCAGGTATATGAAAGGGACAGAGGGCAGCTCTGAGGTAAGGGGCAGTTTGTCTCTCCTTGACTGAGATGGCATTGGCCTTCCTTCTGCAGGCCGCATGACCCACTGCACAAAGGACACAGCAAAAGAGGAATTTCAGGGAACCCATGAGGTTTGTGAGGGGCCCTAGAAGGGGAGCTCACAGGGGTCAGAGGAACTCTGGGTGGGTAGTTTTCAAGATGTAAGGACCAGGGATTGGCGCAGTGGCGCTAGAGGTAAGGTGTCTGCCTTGTAAGCGTTAGCCTAGGACGGACCACGGTTCTATCCCCTGGTGTCCCATATGGTCCCCTAAGCCAGGAGCGACTTTCTGAGCGCATAGCCAGGAGTAAACCCTGGGTGTCACCAAGTGTGGCCCCAAAAACAAACAAAAAAAAGATGTAGGGACCATATGGCCCCCAGACATGTGTCTTCTCACCCTTTTATTTCACTCTGCAGATCTTACTTCACATGATTTTCTCTTCATTCCTAGGAGGACCCCTGACCGAATCTCCAGGACAGCGACATCAGACAGCCCATACACCAAGAATAAGAGGTGAGGGCTGTCACAGGGCTGCGTTCGGAAGACCTGTTTCTGGGGCACATCTCTGAACCTTTCAGTGTGTGTGACCATGTTGGAGTGAATATGTGGGTTTGTGGGTATGTGCGAATGTGTGAGTGTGTGAGAGTAAGAGAATGTGTGACTGCGAGTGTATGTTAGTTTGTGACTGTCTGAGTGTCTGAGTGTATATATATATAAGTGTGAGAGGGAGGAGTGTTAAGTGTGAGTTTCTGAGAGTCAGCGTGTGTGTGAATTATTGTGTGAATGTGTGCGAGTGTCTGAGAGTGTGGGTGTAAAATAAAACCCATGAATTTGTGGGATCACCCTAAGTACCTTATTAGTAAGCCCCACACAGACGGTCTGAAGAAGCAGGGTAGTGGCGAAGAATTAATAAGCTAAGCCAGTCAGGAGAGAGTCAAGGAGTCAGTCTGCACCTGGGGGTATCTCTAGATGCCGAGCAGAACTCACTCTTTCTTTATTAAACCAATTCCCAATTCACCAGGAGGGGGATGGTCAAGAGAGACAAAAGTATCTGTCCAGGTGGACTATTACATATCAGAGGAGAGATTTATGGGAAAGAGGAAGATGGGGATACACCTTTGTTTTGGGTTCATAGATTATAATCGGAGCTTCATGCTCCAAAACAAGGACCTGGTGACGCAGGTCTGGAAGCAAACATTGATGCAGGCAATAATCCACACAGTGAAAAGGTACAAGAACAGGTTCAGGAAATCCAGCACTCAAGCCAGAAATCCTATCCCACAAGCCTTCTGCTCCTAAGAAGGAAAGCAGCTTAATGGAAGAAGACAGAAGAATGAGTCTCTGCCTTCCTCAGACCCCTGCTTTTATTGGCGAAAATGAGACCACACCCTAGAGTGGGAGAGGAATATCAAGTAGGAAATAATCCAATGAGCCCATCACCAGATCACACCATAGGGTGAGTATGAATATTGTTTAGGGGCCAGTAATCCAACATCTCCCCCTAATTGACTGTATAGAAAAACAAAATAACTTACATCCTCTGGTTCTAAGATTAGGGCGGATGCCTCTAAAGATAAAGATAAAGGTTAGCAATATTTTGCATAGATACAGCAAAAGGTGGTAAAATATAAAAAAATAACTTTTGGCCTAAAACCAGGATATCCCTACCACAAAGCACCCTTCCTTAAGACCATCTACAGGCTCCAGGTACACTCATTTGTCTAACCCCATAATCTTTCTTCAAGTCTTTCCTGCATCTCCTCAAAAACAGTTTTCACTGTCAGGTTAGCGGGTTAGCCCATCCTGGGGCAAGTAAATGCCAAGAGTTTCATTTATTCCTAGAGGATCTTCAATTTTCCTAGACCAACCTACCTTTATGATCTCCCTGTAATGTCAGAGTTACCTAGGCTTGACCAATGTAAAGATGAGAAGGTCAAGTCAAAATGATGAGTGGGAAGGTGGCCTTGGGCCTCTCATCCTCTATAAGAGTGTCCTGTTAGAAGGGGGTCTATCCCATCCCTCTTCATGGTTGGGAGAGACACTGATCTCCAGAACTTTTGTAGATATTGAGACGAGAGACCAGGCTGTGGCCAGTTGGTGCAGATCCAGGATATGTAGTAGTAGATGGTCGATTCCTGGTGTAGGTGCAGAGAACCGTGCTGGACCCAAGTTTCAGGGGTAAACAGCTGATGTTCAAGTCAAGTCACCAAGGTAAATAAATACTCAGGGTGGAAGGCCCCCTGTAGCAAGAAATTACTGAGTCCTAATTTATAATGGATAATTGTAGAATTAAATAATAAAAAGGCTCTTTGGATGGGCTTGGATGGTGATGGGATGAACGGAGGGGCCTTTCTCTGCCGTCCCAGGCCATGTGGCTCCAACCCCTCCAGCCGGTGGGTATCTGGGTTCAGGAGAGCGGCAGGTAGAGAACTCACATGCAGTCAGGCTCCAGAGAGATCATCTTTATTCAGCCCTGGCCAACATGTGTGGCCTATATCATAACCATTTATGCATGCTATTCTCAGATTGCCCTGCAGTTTAGCTTAATCCAGCCATCTCTCCTCCTGCTACTTATCCATCCAGGCAAATTCCCCTTTTGCCCCTGAGGTCAAACCTTTTGTAACCTTCCCAAGACCCCTCCCAGAAATGGGACAGTCTTTCTTTTAGTAAGGTAACACGAAGAATGGGGTGTGTGGTAACAGATAATAACTCCTCTTAGTTTCTAGTATTTTTCTATTTAATGCACCTATGCAAAAGGAATGGTGCCATAGGATACTATTGGGGCCTGAGGGGAAGATAATAAACCAAACACTCCCTATCATCATTCTATCATAAGCACAAAGTCTTCATGGGCACCATCTCTGAGGGATCAGGGTTCAGGTCCCTGTTCGGGCGCCATTTATAATAGCTGGGTATCCTCTTACATGTGTGAGAGTGAGGGTATAAATGTGAGATTGGGAGTTAATGTGTGTGAATGTGTGTGTATATATGTGTATGAGCGTGTAATGGTGTCAGCGTGAGAATATGTGAGTGTGAGGAGTAACCGTGTAGTAGCAACGTCACCTTTGTTTCTTCAGGTTTGTGGAGGACTTCACCGACATAGAACCCATTGGCAATGGAGCGTTCGGGCGGGTGTTCAAAGCTCGCCACAAGGTGGACGACAAGATTTATGCCATTAAGCGCGTCAGATACGATGACTCGTGAGTAGAAGGTTCTGCAGCCTGAATGTTTGTTGACTCTGGCTCCCTCATTTCAGCATAAAAGTCTGTTCAGTCTAATAGATGAAGTACATTCTGTTTAAAGTATGATTGGCCTTTTTCTAACTTGCCTTAAAAATCTCATTCTAGGGGCCTGAGCGGTGGCACAAGCAGTAGGGTGTTTGCCTTGCACTCCCTAACCCAGGACGAACCACAGTTCAATTCCCTGGCGTTCCATATGGTCCCCCAAGCCAGGGGTGATTTCTGAGTGCATAGCCAGGAGTAACCTCTGAGTGTCACGAGTGTGGCCCAAAAAAAGCAAAAAAAAAAAAAAAAGTTTTATTCTAGACCTGGATCAATAGCACAGTGGGTAGGTTTTCCCTTGCATGTAGCAGACCCAGGTTTGATCCCCAGCATCCCGTATGGTCTCCCGAGCCTGCCAGGAGTGATTTCTGAGCACAGAGCCCCAAAGTGGCTGGTGCTTTCAAGACCTACAGTCCCAGGGAGTGACCCATGGGCTTTGCACACACAGAGACAGGCTACTTGAGCTGGATTTGGTCTGCTTTTTTTTGTTTGTTTGTTTGTTTTGGGGCCATACCCAGTGATGTTCAGGGGTTACTCCTGGCTCTGCACTCAGAAATTGCTCCTGGAAGGGCCAGAGCAGTGGCACAGCAGTAGGATGTTTGCCTTGCATGTGGGTAATGGATCGCGGTTCGATCTTCTGGCGTCCCATATGGTCCCCCAAGCCAGGAGCGATTTCTGACTGCAGAGCCAGGAGTAATGCCTGAGCATCACCGGGTGGGCCCAAATCACCCCCAAAAAGAAAAAAGAAAAGAAAAGAAATTGCTCCTGGGGGCCGGAGAGATAGCATGGAGGTAAAGCGTTTGCCTTGCATGCAGGATGGTGGTTCGAATCCCGGCATCCCATATGGTTCCTCGAGCCTGCCAGGAGCAATTTCTGAGCATAGAGCCAGGATTAACCCCTGAGCACGGCCAGTTGTGACCCAAAAACAAAACAAAACAAAAAAAAGGGGGGGGGATGCTGTGAATCGAACCACCACCCTTCCTAAATAGGCTGTGTGCAAGGCAAATGCCCTACCACTGTACCATCTCTCTGGCCCCTTGCTCTGCTTTTTTTCTTTTTTTTCTTTCCTTCTTTCTTTCCTTCTTTCTTTCCTTCTTTCCTTCCTTCTTTCTTTCTTTCTTTCTTCTTTTCTCTTTTTCTTTCTTTCTTTCTTTCTTTCTTTCTTTCTTTCTTTTCTTTCTTTCTTTCTTTCTTTCTTTTTCTTTCTTTCTTTTCTCTTTCTTTCTTTCTTCTCTCTCTCTCTCTCTCTCTTCTTTCTTCTTTTCTTTCTTTTTTTTTTTTTTGGTTTTTGGGCCACACCCGTTTGACGCTCAGGGTTACTCCTGGCTATGTGCTCAGAAATCACCCCTGGCTTGGGAGGACCATATGGGACACCGGGGGATCGAACCACGGTCCATCCGCTTGCAAGGCAGACACCTAACCTGTAGCGCCACCTTCCCGGCCCCTTCCTTCCTTCCTTCCTTCCTTCCTTCCTTCCTCCTTCCTTCCTTCCTTCCTTCCTTCCTTCCTTTCTTTCTTTCTTTCTTTCTTTCTTTCTTTCTTTTTCTCTTTCTTTCTTTCTTTCTTTCTTTCTTTCTCTCTCTCTCTCTCTCTTTCTTTCTTTCTTCTTTCTTTCTTTCTTTCTTTCTTTCTTTCTTTCCTTCTTTCCTTCTTTCTCTTTCTTTCTTACTTTCTTTTATTTCTTTCTTCCTTTTCTATCTTTTTATCTTCCTCTTTCTTTCTTTCTTTCTTTCTTTTCTTTCTTTCTTTCTTTCTTTCTTTCTTTCTTTCTCTTTCTTTCTTTCTTTCTTTCTTTTTCTTCTTTCTTTTTTTTTTTTTTTTTGGTTTTTGGGCCACACCCGTTTGACGCTCAGGGGTTACTCCTGGCTATGTGCTCAGAAATCACCCCTGGCTTGGGAGGACCATATGGGACACCGGGGATCGAACCACGGTCCATCCGCTTGCAAGGCAGACACCTAACCTGTAGCGCCACCTTCCCGCCCCTTCTCTTCCTTCCTTCCTTCCTTCCTCCTTCCTTCCTTCCTTCCCTTTTTCCTTCCTTCTTTCCTTTCTTTCTTTCTTTCTTTCTTTCTTTCTTTCTTTCTTTCTTTCTTTCTTTCTTTCTTTCTTTCTTTTCTCTTCTCTTTTCTCTCTCTTTCTCTCTTTCTCTCTCTTTCTTTCTTTCTTTCTTTCTTTCTTCCTTCCTTCTCTCTCTTTCTTTCTTTCTTTCTTTCTTTCTTTCTTTCTTTCTTTCTTTCTTTCTTTCTTTCTTTCTTTCTTTCTTTCTTTCTTTCTTTCTCTCTTTTTCTCTTTCTCTTTTCTCTCTCTTTCTCTCTTTCTCTCTTTCTTCTTCTTTTCTTTCTTTCTTTCTTTCTTTCTTTCTTTCTTTCTTTCTTTTCTTTCTCTCTCTCTCTCTCTCTCTCTCTTTCTTTTCTTTCTTTCTTTCTTTCTTTCTTTCTTTCTTTCTTTCTTTCTTTCTTTCTTTCTTTCTTTCTTTCTTTTCTCTTCCCTCCCTCTCTCCTCCCTCCCTCCCTCCCTCCCTCCTCCTTTCTTTTTTCTTTCTTTCTTTCTTTCTTTCTTTCTTTCTTTCTTCTTTCTTTCTTTCTTTCTTTCTTTCTTCCTTCCTTCCTCCTTCTTCCTTCCTTCCTTCTTCCTTCCTTTCTTTCTTTCTTTCTTTTCTTTCTTGTTTTTGGGTTACCTCCATGCTCTACCTTCATGCTATCTTTCCAGCCTCCTGCTTTTTCTTTAATGATGAGCAACTAATTGTCTCATGCTGTTTCCATTTTCCTGGGGCCCTGTGACATCCTTTCTGAAGTGGGGGTGTGAGAGCAGAGGCCCCTAAGGGGAGGGGGAGAGAAGGCAGCATGTCTCTCAATTATTTAGGAACTTCTGTATTACTGTGTGACTGACCCACTTTTCTCTTCGGACTAGGAAAGTGGAGCGTGAAGTGAAGGCGTTGGCCAAGCTTCGTCACCCGAATATTATTGTCTACCATAGTTGTTGGTGTGGGGTTGATGATCATTTGGACGAAGAAGGTGACTTAAGGTATCAAAAAAGGATTTCTTTTTCTCTTTTTTAAATTAAATTACTGTCAGAAAGTTAAAAAGTTGGAGCCAGCGTAGGGTGTTTGCCTTGTACACAGTCAACCGGGATGAACCCAGGTTCAATTCCCAGTATCCCATATCGTCCCCTGAGCCTGCCAGGAGCAACTTCTGAGTGCAGAGCCAGGAGTAACCCCTGAGCGATAGCATAGCAGGGAGGGCGTTTGCCTTGAACACGGCTAACCTGGGTTCAATCCCCACTTCCCATAGGATCCCCTGAGCATGTCAGGAGTGATTTCTGAGCACAGAGTCAGGAGTAAATAATGCCTGAGCACTGCAGGTTGTACCCTGCACCCAAAATATTATCAGTAACAATCAACAGTGAATGTAAGAAAAAGTTTAAAAACCTCTGCAGGATAAGGTCTTGTTCTTCAAACACTTGCTGTTCTTTCTTCCTGCTTGCTATGGCTTTTGTACAGATCGGAGGTGGACTGCCTTTTCATCCTGATGGAATATTGTGGCAAGAACCTGGAAGAGTGGATTTATGGTAGAAAAGGCTGTGCCCTGGACAAGGCCTTGGCATTGGACTTCTTTGAACAAATAGTGACAGGTGTCAACTTCATCCATGAACAGAACTTCATTCACAGAGACCTTAAGGTGAGTAAGAGATGAGGTGGAGAGATAGCACAGTGATAGGGCGTTTGCCTTGCATGTAGCCCACCTAGGATGGACAGTGGTTCAATTCCTGGCTCCCCATATGGTTCCCCTGAGCCTGCTAGGAGAGATTTCTGAGGACAGAGCCAGGAGTAACCCCTGAGCACCGCTGGGTGTGACCCAAAAAAACCCAAAATAAATGGGTGAGTAAGACATCAGGGTTTGACTGATAGTCCTAAATCTGTCTTTTCGGCTTCAATTTAAAAAAAAAAAAAAACTCTTATTTATTTATTTATTTATTGGGTCTCCTCATCTGTTGGTACACGAGAAACTTACAACCATTGAGTCCTGAATCTGGACTTTTCTAGGCCCTTCACAGAGCGTTCCTGTCCTAGATAGCATGAACATGTGCAGAACTAGCTTTGGGTCCCCCTTTCCTCCTGCTTCCACGCATGTTTGCTGGCTCAGAGATACACATGTCTTTCTCATTCAAGTTACAGAATTGTACGTCCCTTTCCTGGACCTCCTGCAGGCCATGGTAACATGGTAACATGCAGGCCAAGGCAAACACTCATTGACTCCAGAAATCGGTCTCCCCTCCTCCGAAGATGTGTTGCTGATATTGGGTTATTTTTAGACAGATATAAAGATATTCAAGATTAAGTTTCAGTCACTCAGTGTCCAACATCACCAGGGCACATTTCCCATCATCAGGCTTGCCAGTTTCCTTTCCGACCTCCTTCCTGCCTGCCTCTAGGCAGAATCTCTGTCTCTGTCTGTCTCTTACCCTTTTTTCCTTTTAGACACTGGTTTGCAGTATAGTTGCTGAAGGGCTATCATGCATATCCTTTCCTCGTTTTCCCTCCTTTCAGCACCCAGTTCTTGTCCAGAGTGATGCTCCTTTCCAAAGTGTTTTGCAACCTCCCTTTACCTTTACCAGACGGAGCGGACACTGTTGGGGGAACCAGACCCACTTCACTTGTCATTCTTCTTCCTTCCCCACAGGGCAGGGAGGGCCAGAGCAAAGTGGGCACCTCATCTGGACTCCTGAACCCCTTCAGGCACTAGGCATTAGCCCTGAGCACCACTGGTGTGTCCTAAAAACCAAACTAAAGCAAAACACAAAGACCACAGGACAAGAGTGCTCTGTGTTTGTCAGCTCCCAGTGACCTGGCCTGCCTCAGGTGGGGGCTGAGGGAACTGGCTTACACAGATCGTGACACTGGCATAGAAGAAGCCCCCTACTCTCGCCTGGATAATTTCATCACCCCAAGAACGGGGAGTTGTGTGTGTGTGTGTGTGTGTGTGTGTGTGTGTGTGTGAGAGAGAGAGAGAGAGAGAGAGAGAGAGAGAGAGGAGAGAGGGGAGAGAGAGAGAGAGAAAAGGGGAGAGGGAAAGGGGAAGAGAGAGAAAGAAGGAAGTAGAAAGGAGAAAGGAAGGGAGGGAATGAAAAGAAAGAAGGAAGAAAAAGGAAGGAAGAATAGAAGGTGGGGTGGGGGGAAGAGAACTGGCACACACACACACACACACACACACACACAAACACACGTGCGCGCGTGCACCTTCCAGAAGCGATTTCTGAGTGCAAAGCCAGGAGTAACCCCTGAGGACTGCCTGGTGTGGTCCTAAAACAAAACATAGCCCTGGGTCCCACCTGCTGGTCCAGGGGCAGGCACGTCCCATCCTCCTCCCTGACAGCTTCCAAATCCTGCCTCACTTTTGGACTCCAAGATAGGGGGTTGAGGGGGCCAGAAATTACATGACTTTCTCTTTGGGGTGCCTGGAATGGGAATTTTGGGGTGAATATGCTTTGGATGTGTGACAAGGCTGTAAAAATTTTTTTTTTTTGGTTTCTGGGCCACACCCGGCGGTGCTCAGGGGTTCCTCCTGGCTATCTGCTCAGAAATAGCTCCTGGCAGGCATGGGGGACCCTATGGGACACCGGGATTCGAACCAACCACCTTTGGTCCTGGGTCGGCTGCTTGCAAGGCAAACGCCAATGTGCTATCTCTCCGGGCCCAAGGCTGTAAAATTGATACTTTCTTTTCTTTTCTTTTTTTCCCTTCCCTCTCCTCCCCTCCCCTTCCCTCTCTCCCTCCCTCCTTCCCTTCCTCCCTCTTTCCCTCCCTCCCTCCCGCTATCTCTTTATCTCCTCTCTCTCCCTTCCATAGCCATCTAACATATTTTTAGTGGATGAAAAGCAAATAAAGATTGGAGACTTCGGACTCGTCACAATCCTTACGAATGACAGCAGTCGGACCACTGAAACGGGGACCCCGCTCTACATGAGCCCAGAGCAGGTGAGCGCCCGCCCTCCTCACCCCAAAGGGGTTTTCTTCCCCTGCACCAGCGATGCTCAGAGGTCGCCGATTCTGGTTCTTTGCTCTAGAGTCCCTCTGGTGGTACTCAGGGACCTTACTGGGGACCATATATTGGCATCAAACCATGGGACCCCATGTGAACTTTGGTCTCTGTTTTTATTTCTTGCTATTTTTATTTTATTTTTTTTTATTACTGATTGATTGATTTCTGGGCCACACCCAGCAGCGCTCAGGGTTTACTCCTGGCTCTGTGCTCAGAAATTGCCTCTGGCAGACTGGGGGACATATGGAATGCCAGGAATTGAACTGGGTCCCTCCCGGGTCGTCTGCATGCAAGGCACACACCTCACCGCTGTGCTATCTCTCTGGCCCTCTTGTTATTTTTATCACTGTTCGGTTTTAGCTTTCCACCTACACTTGGCAGTACTCAGAGCTTACTCTGCAGCGATATACTCAGAGGTCACCCTCATGTCTTCACTCAGGGGACCATATGGAGTGCTGGGGATGGAGCCAGGATCAGAGCTTTTCTGCTGTACTATCTCTCAAGCCCTATATTATTATTTATTTTTAATTATCTTTTTTTGGTTTGGGGCCACACCCGATGCTGCTCAGGGGGTTACTCCTGGTTCTTTGCTCAGAAAATTACTCCTTGCAGGTTTGTGGGACTCTGAGATGCTGGGGATTGAACCAAGGTTGGCTGCATTCAAGGCAAACACCTGCCTCCCACTGTGTTATCAATCTGGCCCCTCATCAGATAACTTTTTGGCTTTGAAGGCAACAGTGTAATCAAGGGGGTCTGAAAGGTAAATTATCGGGGGGGGGGGGCAGAGAGATAGCTTGCCTTGCAAGCAGCCGATCCAGGACCAAAGGTGGTTGGTTCGAATTCCGGTGTCCCATAGGGTCCCCCGTGCCTGCCAGGAGCTATTTCTGAGCAGACAGCCAGGAGTAACCCCTGAGCACCGCCGGGTGTGACCCAAAAACCAAAAACCAAAAAAAAAAAAAAAAATTTATCAGGGGGGGTCTTTAAGGTGTACACAATTTGTTTTCTTTAGCATTCGTCAATGAATTATGGAAATGGAGTCGACATCTATGCTTTGGGGGTAATTTTCATAGAGCTTACTCAATTCTGTAAAACTCATCAGGAAGTAATCAAGGTAAGTCTTTGGGAGAGAATTGACACCACTGAGCTTGCTGTGTTGTGCCCCGGACAGGTCTGGCCTGAATGAGGACAGGATTGAGCATATGAGTGAGAGAGGGATTTTGCTTGCTTGTTTGTTTTGGGGTCACACTCGACAGTGCTCAGGGCTTACCCCTGGCTCTGCTCTTCAGGAATCATACCTGATGATGCTCAGGGGCCGAAGGGGATGCTGGGGATAGAACCCGGTCGGCCTGTGCAAAACAAGTGCCCTTCTCGCTGTGCTGTTGCTCCAACTTGAGAGAGGGATTCTGTCTGTCAGGAACAGTCAGTGTTGTTGGCTTTTGGATCACACTCAACAGTACTCAGGGCTGACTCAGGGCTCTGTACTCAGGAATCACTCTTGGCAGGACTGGGGATGCAAAGGATCGAACCCAGGTCAGCTGCACGCAAGGCAAGAGACCTCCTTGCTGAACCATCACTCCAGCCCATAAATGAAGTGTTTTCTTTCCTTTGGTTTTTTTGGCCACACCCAGTGGCGCTCAGGGTTTCCTCCTGATTCTGTACTCTGAAATCGCCCCTGGCAGGCTGGGGGATCATATGGGATGCTGCGAATCTAACCGGGTCCCTCCCGGGTCAGCCACATGCCAGGCAAATGCCCTATCACTGTGCTATCTCCGGGCCCTGTTTTGTTTTGTTTTGAGCCATACCTAGGGGTGCTGAGCATTTATGCCTAGTGGGACTCAGAGAACTGTTTGTGGTACTGGAGGGATATTGAACCTGGGCCAGCTATGTGCAAGGCAAGTGACTGAGTTCTTGTACAGTTCTGTGGGTCGCCTGTTTGTAGTCTGTAAGATGCTGGGCCATGGACTACAGAAAGGATATGAAAATAGCCCTGTTCGGGGCCTGGAGAAAATAGCATAGTGGCGTTTGCCTTGCAAGCAGCCCAACCAGGACCAAAGGTGGTTGGTTCGAATCCCGGTGTCCCATATGGTCCCCCATGCCTGCCAGGAGCTATTTATGAGCAGACAGCCAGGAGTGTGACCCAAAAACCAAAAAAAAAAAAAAAAAAAAGAAAGAAAGAAAAAAGAAGAAAGAAAAAAAGAAAGAAAGAAAAGAAAGAAAGAAAGAAAGAAAGAAAGAAAGATAAGAAGAAACAAAGAAAGACAGAAAGAAAGAAAGAAAGAAAGAAAGAAAGAAAGAAAGAAAGAAAGAAAGACAGAAAGAAAGAAAGAAAGAAAGAAAGAAAGAAAGAGGTGATTCCAGGAAGAAGAGAAGTTAGAACAGACACGAGTTAAGGCACCACAGAAGAGACTGTGAATGACCTGAGTGAGCTCTGCCAAGAGTAGGCAAGACTGAGGCTTCCAGGGGACGGAAGGAAATGGTGCTGGTCTGAAGTATTAATTAAATTGATTGATTGATTGATTGGTTTTTGGGCCACACCGGCAAATGCTCTACCTCCATGCTATCTCTCCAGTCCCTATCAATTAAATTTATATTAGTCCTTGGGGCCGGAGAGATAGCACAGCAGTAGGGCGTTTGCCTTGCATGCAGAAGGACGGTGGTTCAAATCCCATTGTCCCATATGGTCCCCGAGCCTGCTGGGAGTGATTTCTGAGTGTAAAGCCAGGAGTACCCCCTGAGAGCTGCCGGGTGGGATCCAAAAACCAAAAATATATAAATAAATAAATCCTTATCGGCCAGGCCAGCATCTGCACCCCCTTCATGTCTCTGACCTGGTTGGGCAGGGTAGCAGCGAGGAAATGATCCACAAGCAGTCAGTAGAAGTCAGAAGACATGAAGCTTTATTGATAAGGCCCTCACCACCATGCGTGAATCTTACATGGCTATTAAGCTAACCACTTAAGCAGACTCTCTGCAGCTGCCCTGCACCTCCAACCTGTCTCTGCCAATTCTCCATCCTGCCTCCTACTGCTGAGGCTTCTTGCTGATTCTCTCCCTGAATCGCCTTCTCGATCCCTCTTGTGCCCCTGAGGCAACCCCTTTATTAGCAATCACAGCCCCCTCCCACCCAGGTGGGCTAGGCGGAAATTGGGGAGGGGTAACACGGGTCGTCATGGCTGGTGTCAGATTTGGGACGTGCTGGAATTGGATGGAGGTGATGAGAGGGGACCCCTCACCACATACACATACACACCTGGCTAGAGGGAGACTCACCAGGGAACCACAGACAGCTGGGATTTGGGGGGGGGTGCCAGTTCCCCACCCCCAAGTCAAGTGAACCATTTCCTAATAACCTATCCATGTTTTCCCATCAGATGTTGGACTCGATCAAGGAAAGGAAGTTTCCAGCTGAATTCGACATCAGAGAAGTAAGCGCTTGACAACCATCTCGATTGCCTTAATAGCAGGGCTGGATTTCCCTTCCTTCTTCCTTCCTTCCTTCCTTCCTTCCTTCCTTCCTTCCTTCCTTCCTTCCTTCCTTCCTTCCTTCCTTCCTTCCTTCCTTCCTTCCTTCCTTCCTTCCTTCCCTCCCTCCCTCCCTCCCTCCCTCCCTCACTCCTTTTTCCTCCCTCACTCCCTCCTTTTTTCCTCCCTCCCTCCTTTTTTCCTTCCTTCCTTTCTTTCTTTTTTAATTTTGGGCACACCTGGTGATGCTCAGGGGTTACTCCTGATGCTCAGAAATCACTCCTAGCTTGGAGGAACATGTGGGAATCCAGGGAATTGAACCTTGGTCCATCCTGGATCAGTTGCGTGCAAGGCAAAAAAGCCCTACTGCCTCGCCATCGCTCCATCCAGCCCCAGTGCTAAATTTCTTTTCTTTCTTTTTTTTTCATCATTATTATTTTCTTTATTTTCTCTCAGTGCTGGATTTCTTGATATGATATATACTCTCCTTCCAGAAATGTCTCCTCGAGAAACTACTCTCAAATGATATCAGCGAACGGCCCAGTGCTTCCAAAGTACTGAGCACTCTGAAGGAGTGGAGGAATGCTGCCAAGAAAATGCACAGAACAGTTTAGAGGCTTCTGGAAAAGCCCACTTCCTCCTGTATTCGACTTTCCTTGCAAGACTTTGGCAGGGAATGTTGATAGAAATCATCGTTGTTTTTTATTATTCCCTTAATATTTCTTTTACAGAAATGTTTGATATTTTTTAACTTCAAAATAATTCTTAGGATTGCCTTTTCCCAGGATTTCTCATTATGAAGATAGGGGGAAATGCCCTAACTTTATTATATTTTTTCGCTATCAGTCAAAGGATTGATATTTATTAAACGTGCCATTCCAGGACAAAATCTCTCAGACCATTCCAAGTCTTAAGTAGCTAACCAGCAAGTCGGAGAAGTAAGCGATCCTTAAAGATCATATGCAATGACTTTTGGAAGACGTTTTGGTATCGTCTAATAAAGCAAAATGTTTATAGGTTCTGAAAGCCACCAACAACACAAGTGAATTATATATGCTGAAGAGACTTTATAGAAACCTTGTTTCTCTAATGGCCAAAGGACACACAAGAGGGGCTGGAGCGATAGGTGGCACAGTGGGTAGGACATTGGCTTTGCATGCAGCCCACCTAGGTTCGATGCCCAGCATCCCATAGGGTCCCCGGAGCACCACTTGGAATGACCCCTGAGTGCCACAGGGTCTGGCCCCAAAATAACAAAAGGGAACAGGAAAGAGAACTAATGTCCAAAGAAGGCAGCACTGTGGTTCTGAAGAGGGTCACCAAGGACATCTCAGGCCACACTCTCTCCCAGGCCCGTGGCGCTGGTTCCAGGCTCTGCCCGATGGTCAGTCTTCAGTGTCCTGACTGCCGAGATAAAATCTTTCAATCTTAAGAGAGCTTCCTCAGAGATCCGTGGCAGTGACGGGGACCACTCAGAGAAACGAGGAAAAGGCCACAAAAGGAACCGAGGTCAAGCAACACAGAACTCCACCACAGGTTGTGGGTGACAGCTATCATCCAGAGGACTTAGTCAGTCATGGCCACCTAGATATTCTCTCTGAAAGGGACTTCAGAATTTGAAATGCTTGGGATGTTTAATGAACTCAGAGAAACAACAGGACAAACCACCGAGAAAACACAGGAGGATGTGAGAAATGAAAAAAATTAGGGGCTGGAGCAACAGCACATCGGTAGGGCGTTTGCCTTGTACGCGGCTTACTTAGGATGGACCCGGGTTTGATCCCTGGCATCACTGGGTGTGCCCCCCCCCAAAAAAAAAAACCAGAAATGAGAACATTACAAACAAATATCAGAACTGATCACAGTGGTAGGGCGTTTGCCTTGCATGCGACCGACCCACTACGGACAATGGTTCGATGCCCAGTATCCCATATGGTCTCCTGAGCCTGCCAGACTTCTGAACACAGGGCCAGGAGTAACCCGAGTGCCATGGGGCATAATCCAAAAACCAAAAAAGAAAAAAAAAATGTCAGAACTGAAAAACGTGGTACGTGTAATAAAAAAAATTCACTGGAAAGCCTCGTCAGAAGAGTAACAGCTGTGGAGGACAGAATCCGTGAACTCAGTTAAATAACTTTGTAGACTCAAAAGCATGTTTACCAGAACTACAGAGGTAACTTTTAGACAAGAGAAACTTCACTAACACACTGAACTCCTGAAGAAATGTGACACAAAATTCTGTGCCAAGAACCTCTCTCAGAAGGAAAATGTCTGCTGCAGAGGCAGGCAGGAAAGAGGATGAGGGGATGGCAGGAGGAAAACTGGGGACATTGATGTTGCACATGGTGTGAATGAAACCCAATCATGACATGAAACCCATTTGTAATTGTATACCTCAAGGTGATTCAATTAAAAAAATTAAAAAAAAAAGTCTCTCAGGGTCAGAGTGATAACTCAGTGAGTAGAGTATTTGCAGTTGACCCAGGTTTGACCCCAACATCCCATATGATCCCTAAGCCTGCCAGGAGTAATCCCTGAGCACCGCTGGGTGTGATCCCCAAAACACAACCCCTTACCCCCCAAAAGGAAGAATGGCTGGACAGATAGAGCTCCCTGGCCCAAGGTATGGAAGTGAGAACTGCCCTTGGTTGGCATCAAAGGCACGT
Organism: Suncus etruscus; assembly: GCF_024139225.1. Classification (NCBI taxonomy): domain Eukaryota; kingdom Metazoa; phylum Chordata; class Mammalia; order Eulipotyphla; family Soricidae; genus Suncus; species Suncus etruscus. Next base: position 101,196,998 of record NC_064859.1, on the reverse strand, counting down.
CCAGGTGCTTCCCACAAGAAGGTGACCTCGGGCCCAGAGAGATAGCACAGCGGTGTTTGCCTTGCAAGCAGCCGATCCAGGACCAAAGGTGGTTGGTTCGAATTCCGGTGTCCCATAGGGTCCCCCGTGCCTGCCAGGAGCTATTTCTGAGCAGACAGCCAGGAGTAACCCCTGAGCACCGCCGAGTGTGGCCAAAAACCAAAAAAAAAAAAAAAAAGAAGGCGACCTCGATTGGGGGTGCAGGAGTGAATAACCAGACAGGGTCCAATGACAATTCCAAGGGGAAGACGGAGCCCTTCTGTTTCACTTGCTAACACGATTGTTTTATGAACTGCCCCCAAATAAATATTAAATAACTGTAGCCAATGATATAAATTCCAATCTTTTATACATATTTCTATTCATAGACACCTTGTCGAGAGTTTATGGAATTCCGCCAAGTTCACTGGCTCACATGACATTTGACCTAATAATTTGAAATTTTTTTTGTTTGTTTTTTGTTTTGTTTTGTTTTTGGTTTTTGGGCCACACCTGGCGGTGCTCAGGGTTACTCCTGGCTGTCTGCTCAGAAATAGCTCCTGGCAGGCACGGGGGACCATATGGGACACCGGGATTCGAACCAACCACCTTAGGTTCTGGATCGGCTGCTTGCAAGGCAAACGCCGCTGTGCTATCTCTCTGGGCCCCTGTAATTATTATTATTATTATTATTATTATTTTTTTTGGCTTTTGGCTTTTGGGCCACCACTGTCAGTGTCCTAGGGACCATATAGGATGCCAGGAATTGAACCTGGGTTGGCTGTGTGCAAGACAAACGTCCTCTCTGCTGTGCAATTGCTCCAGCCCCATCCTTATTTATTTATTCTTTTGGTTTTTGGGCCACACCGGCAGCGCTCAGGGGTTTACTCCTGGCTCTACACTTAGAAATCGCTCCTGACAGGCTCAGGGGACCATATGGGATGCTGTGATTTGAATCACTGTCCTTCTGCATGCAAGGCAAATGCCCTACTTCCATACTATCTCTCCAGCCTCCTTTAATTTTTTTTTGGTTTTTGGGTCACACCTGGCAGCACTCTATGCTCAGAAATCGCCCCTGACAGGCACGGGGGACCACATGGGATGCCGGGATTCAAACCACTGTCCTGCATGCAAGGCAAATGCCCTACCTCCATACTATCTCTCCAGCCCCTTTAATTTCTTCAGGTAAAACTTAAACTAGGTCCCTAACATCAGATAGGTACATTCCCACTGTATGTATATTGCCATTGTCTTTTTTAGTCACACCTGGTGGTGCTCAAGGGTTCCCCCACCCTCATTGAGTCCTAATGGCAAAGGGCAAAGGAGGGGCCCAGCTGGTGTGTGTGTGTGTGTGTGTGTGTGTGTGCTCTAGGACAAGGAAGTGAGAACAGGTGTGGCTTTGGCTCTGGTGATCTCTCACTCAGGGACTCTGGTCTCAGGGGCCAAGGCAGGGGGCGGTGTCATGGGCAGGGGCTATCGTGGATCCCCAAGTGCTCAGCCTGACCCCTGGCTTTGCCACAGCCTGAGATGAATGAAAGCTGACGATCGCCTCTGTCCCCTACGCAGCTCCTTCTCGGTGTTGGGAAAGGAGGAAGAGTTCCCCGGGGATGTCCTCACAGTCACGGGCTTCCTGGAAGAACCATAACTACCCTGTGGGCCCGCCACAAACAGCAATATACCATTAGTGTGCAGCGAACAACATTTTATTTATTTATTTATTTATTTATTTATTTTTGGTTATTTGGGACACACCCATTTGACGCTCAGGAGTTACTCCTGGCTAAGCGCTCAGAAAATCGCCCCTGGCCTGAGGGGACCATATGGGACACCGGGGGATTGAACCGTGGTCCTTCCTTGGCTAGCGCTTGCAAGGCAGGCACCTTACCTCTAGCGCCACCTTCCCGGCCCCATCAGCGAGCAACATTTACAGTCCCAAGTACAAAGCCCCCAAATTACAAAAACAACCAATAGACAAGGTGTGCCAGGCTGGCACCAGAAGTCGGGGAGTTGAACGGGGTGCATCTTAAGGGAACAAGGCCTGCCCCGCTTTCTTTCCTTTTTCCCTTGAGTAAGATTCGTCTCAGTCATCATGGTCGGCAGCGGTTGGCCCTGGGCAGTGAGCAGACAGATCTCCTTCATCTGTGACGGGGAGGGACAAGAGAGGGTGAGCATGGCATTCACAGCTAACCTTGGGTCCAGAAAATCATCCCAACAATACAGACATCTTTTGTCTGTTTTGTTTGCTGCTTCCCATGATCAAGAAAGAGGTCAGGAAGAAGGATAAATGATGAGAATTTCTTCCCTTGTACTACAAAGTTGTTTTTTTGGGGGGAGGACAGGGCGTGTTACATGCATGCATGCATGCTTGTGTGTGTGTGTGTGTGTGTGTGTGTGTGTGTGTGTGTGTATTGTGCAGGGTATTGGGACACATTCAGCGGTGCTCAGGGCCTACTCTTGCTTCTTTTCTCAGGAGTGATGCCTGGTGGTGCTTGAGGGATCAGAGGAGGTGCCAGGGGTTGAACCTGGATTGGTTGTGGGCGAGGCAAGTGCCTTACATCTTGGCATTGTCTCTGTCCAAAGCACAAAGTCTTTACCAAAGCAGTGTAGGCAAAAGGGTCGGGAGGGAAGGAACACACACACACACACACACACACACACACACACACACACACACGGAACACACACACTCACACACCCTCAAACCATTTCTTTCTTTACAATATAAAACCAGAAACTTCAATCAACAGCAAGATTACACACAGAAGTTAAGGTGCTTTCCTTGCACATATTTGACCCGGGTTTGATTCCTGGCACCCCGTAAGGTCCCCTGAGCCCCATCAGGAGTGAGCCCTGAGCATTGGGTATAGTTCCATTCCCAATCCCTACTCCCAGCCCCGGAAAGAAAAATATTTCAAAGCTAGAAATCAAAAGGCATTGGCTGTCAATAATATTTTACCCAAGTCTAAAATAGTTCCTTGCCTTCGTAGGCTGTTCCGCACCAGATGCAGTATAGATGTTCTCCTCTCAAGTAACTCGTCAGTATTCGCAATTTTTCCGGGACCTAGATTTGGGGATAAGCACAAGTCACACTGCACAAAACCCCCCATTTCTGGTCTCATGGATCCACTTAATCAGCCTGTCTGTGTGTTTTCTGGGGTGGGAGGAACCGGGGCTATGATGGGGGAGAACAGGTCCCAGGATCAGTCACTCGGCTGTTGTCACGAGTCAGCCAGACCCTCAGAAATCGCTTGTTAATATGAAAAACACACACCTGAGCTCAATTACAACCTTGAAGGATCCTTTGTGGGACACAAGTTTTCCACGTTGTCAATGTTTCCCACCAAATCCCAACATGCAAGCCAGTGCAGAAATGCATGCTCCTTCCTAAGAAGCTAATCTCTACTTCCTTTAATTGCTTGTTTTGTTTGTTTTGGGGGCCACACCTTGTGGCGCTCAGGGGTTCATCCTGGCTCTATGCTCAGAAACCACTCCGGGCAGGCTTGGGGGACCCTATGGGATGCCAGGGAATCAAACCTGGGTCTGGTGTGTGCTAGGCAAACACTTTACCTGCTATTCGATCACACCGGCTCTTTATTACTATTTGGGGGGGGGGTAGGGGTGTTGGTTACTGGGATTATTCCCAGAGGTTTAAGAGGAAATAAGAGAAATGAAAATAATTTTCAGGGACAGCTAATTCATCATCCAAAGGAATAGGAGATGAGGATAAGTAGTTTTGGATTTGGGACTATTAGCCGTTACGGGTGTGGTCATTTCCCCCACTTATGGGACACTGGCTAAGGTTTGGAGACATTCTGGATGGTTTTAGGGAGGATGTGTCACTGGGCCCTGCAGATGGAGGCCTGGGGAGCTGCGAGGTGGGGCTTTCAGGGCCCAGAGCAGCCCACATCAGACAAACTGCCCCCTAAATCAAAGAGAAGAGCAACCGTGCTCTTTGAGCTGGTTTGAGACTCACACTTAGCTCATCACTCTGCACTTCATCTTCATCTGCTTCATCCTCCTCCTCCTCCTCCTCCTTTCCAGTCTCCTCTTCCAGGCTCAGCCAGTACCATGGCTCCCTGGGAACCTGGATTTGCTGGAAAGAGATGGTTCTGTTAAACAGGGCTAAAATGTGGGGGTTCCCACAAGACCCTCACGGCCACATGTCGTCTCCGGGTGACGAGCTGCTATGACTTAGCACTGCTCCAAGTCAGGGTTGGGAACTTGCCATGGGGTGTGACTCGCACCCCCCCCCCAAATCCAGAGAAAGGAGAGAGGGCGATGTGGTACTTGCACAGAACAGAGATTTTATTTTTTCTTTTTGGTTTTAGGGCCACACCTGGTGGCACTCAGGGGAACCACATGGGATGCTAGGATTGTACCCAGTCGGCTTTGTGGCACGGAAAAGACCCTCCCCACTGTGCTATTGCTCTGGCCCCAGGAGGGAGATTTTAGTAACACCTTTGAGACTTTCAATGGAGGCACCAGGGGGAAAGGAAGGAGTGGGGAGAGAGGGAGAGAGGGAGAGAATGATAAAGGGAGGGAGGAAGAGGGAGACAGGGAGAGAGAGAGCGGGAGGGAGAGAAGAAGAAATAAAGGAGGAAGAAAAGAAGCTGCTAAAGTAACTGGTTTTTACCCTATTCAGGAGAATTCTTTTATTTTTAAATACAAACCAAGCTTCATTTATTTATTTGTTGTTGTTGTTGGAGGGGGTTGGATGGTGACGGATGGAGGGAAGCATTTTTCCCTGCCATCCCAGGCCACGTGGCTCCGCAACCCCCATCCAGCTGGCGGGTCCCAGGTTTAGGTGAATTGCGGAATCAGACTCATCCAGAGACAGGCATCAGGAAGTATCAGCTTTATTCATACCCTAACACCACATGTGTGGCCTATATCATAACCTTTTAAGCACAGCCATTCTTAGCTAGTCCTGCATCTTAACTCCTTTCAGCCATCTTCCCTTTGACCTCCACGCTGGCCAAAGACCAAAAGGGCAGACAGCCGAGCCCTAATCCCCTGGGTCAAAAGGCTTTATCTACCTTTTCCAAAAGCCCTCCCAGGAATGGGCGGGGTCTTGCAGGTAAGGTCAAGTTACCTAGGGAGAAAGGGTGGGGGATGAGGCTTCAAGCACTCAGGGATTACTCCTGACTCTGTGTTCAGAAATTGCTCCTGACAGGCTCGGGGGACCAGATGGAATGCCAGGAATTGAACCAGGGTCTGTCCTGGGTTTGTTGTGTGCAAGGCAAAAGACCTACTGCTGTGCTATCTCTCTGGCCCCATGATAATTCTTCTTAGCTTGTGCTTGTCCCTCATGGTCTTTAAGTACTTCTGACATTGGTCCCCTACCCCTACCTGTTCTCCATCCCTACAGGTGGCCCTTCTCTTCCCAATAAAGACCTGAGGTCACAGGGAGAAGATAGCCTATCCGCCTGCCGGTCTCTTTTGCTGGATAGCTCATGGTGGAAGGTTTCCTGCACCTGTTTTATCTCTAGAACCTTGTGTGGATCATTTGCTGTGTCACATCTGCTTCCAGACCCTCGTTCCCCAATCCCCCCAAGACTGGGGAATGGATTTCCACTACAAGGAACAAAGCGAGATCAACTAAAACCAAAAAAACTTGGAATCTGCAAAACCCATTTGATCTGGAAGCCGCAACTGGACAGGATTCAGCTTCCTTGGAGAATCAGCCATTCTGCCAACAGCAATGATCTGGGAAAAAGAACCCCCTGGGACTCCGGTGAGACCAGCCAGCTTAACAGCAGTAGGAAGGACTCGCTGCAGGTGGTAGTGCTCCCCGACCTGCCCATCTGGATGCCAGGGGAGGTGCTCTGAGTGTCGTGGACCCTGGGCTTGAACCCTGGGACCAGTAGTTATGAGGTGAATCCCCCTCTTGGCACTCTCCCCCCAGTCCTCCCAAGCAGGCTGGGCTTTACCTTCTGCGCATCCAGCTGCTGGCAGGCCCGCCGGCTCCTCCGAAGGTCCCCTTCCAGCTTCATCTCATCTTGCTTTGTCCTCAGGCGCAACCTAATGGCCAGGGCGAGAGGCACCTTGAAGGGCTTTGGACTTGGCCTGGGATCCCCGCTTTCCTTTAGTTTTTTTTTTTTTGGGGGGGTGTCACACCAGGCAGTACTCTGGGGTTACTCCTACCTTTGCGCTCAGGAATCACTCCTGGCGGTGTTCAGGGACCATATGGCATGCCGGTGATTGAACCTGGGTTGGCTGCGTGCAAAGGAAGAGCCTTCCCCACTGTGCCATAGCTCTGGCTCCAGGACTCTCTGTCCCTTCACTCTGCTTTCTGAAGAAGCCCCCCGCTGTCCCCCCGGAGTCTCCCACTTATTTGTTTATTTAGTGTTTTTTGTAATCAGGGGATTCTATGTGGTGCCAAGGATTGAACCAGGGTCAGCTGTACCCTGACCCCTGTGCTATTTCCCTACCTCGCTCTCCTCTTAATAAAATGTCTTTATCACTTTATTTAAAAAACAAAACAGGAACTAGAGCTAGAGCATTCTGGGTAGGACACTTGCCTGGCATGTCACTGACCTGGGTTTGATTCCCAGCATGCCTAAAGGTCCCCCAAGTCTGCCAGGAGTGATGCCTGAGTGCTGCCAGGGGTGACCCAAAACCCAAACCAAACCAAATCAAAACACTTGGTCCTAAGCTAAGTTTCTCATCACAAGGGAAGTTGCTTTTCTTTTTTTTTTTTTTTTGGTTTTTGGGCCACACCCGGCGGTGCTCAGGGGTTACTCCTGGCTTTCTGCTCAGAAGTAGCTCCTGGCAGGCACGGGGGACCATATGGGACACCCAGATTCGAACCAACCACCTTTGGTCCTAGATCGGCTGCTTGCAAGGCAAACACTGCTGTGCTATCTCTCCGGGCCCGAAGTTGCTTTTCTTTTCTCCACCAACTTTTCTTTTTCTTTTTTTCTTTTTTTTTTAGGCCACTCAGCAGTTCTCAGAGGTTAATCCTGGCTCTACACTCAGAAGTTGCTCCTGGTAGGCTCGGGGACCCTCTGGGATGCCATGGATGGAACCCAGGGCTGGCTCATGCAAGGCAAATGCCCTCTCTGAAGTGCTATCATTCTTGTTCCTCTCCTCCACTTTTCTTTTTTTTTGTTGTTTGTTTGTTTTTTGGGTCACACGTGGCTTCGCTCAGGGGTTATCCCAGGCTGTATGCTCGGGAATTGCTCCTGGCATGTTCAGGGGACCATATGGGATGCTGGGATTCGAACCACTGACCTTCTGCATGGAAGGCAAACACCTTACCTCCATGCTATCTCCCTGGCCCCTCCTCCACTTTTCAATTAACTTTTCCTTCTAAACCAAAAAAAAAAAAAAAAAAAAAAAACAACCTAAACTAAAAACAAACAAACAAAAAAATTAAAAAAAGTGGGGAGAGGCCGGAGAGATAGCATGGAGGTAAGGCTTTTGCCTTTCATGCAGAAGGACAGTGGTTCGAATCCCGGCATCCCATATGATCCCCTGAGCCTGCCAGGAGGGATTTCTAAGCGTAGAGCCAGGAGTAACTGCAGAGCACTGCCGGGTGTGACTCCCCAAAATAAATAAATAAACCAAAAAAAGTATTCCCTTGATTTTTTTTCCTTTTAGATGACAAAGTACCAGGAATCAGACAAAAGAGCATAGATGGACCCAGAGGGTCAAGGTTGGGCCGTACCGGAACTGCTCGGCTGCCTGCTCGGACGCCTGCTTTTCCAGGTGGACCTTCTTCTGGTATCTCTCCAGCCTTTCCTCCGCTTTCCGCTTCAGCAGCGTCTCGTGGCCGATGCCACTCTTTCCTGTTCAGACAGAAAACTCTGAAAAGACACTAACCATCCCCGTCCAAACTGAACGCTTTAAGAGCTGCCATGGAAATTCGATTCTCTTTTTTGTTTTGTTTTGTTTTTTTGTTTTTGGGCCACACCTGGCGGTGCTCAGGGGTTACTCCTGGCTGTCTGCTCAGAAATAGCTCCTGGCAGGCACGGGGGACCATATGGGACACCGGGATTCCAACCAACCACCTTTGGTCCTGGATCAGCTGCTTGCAAGGCAAAGGCCGCTGTGCTATCTCTCTGGGCCCCCCCCCTTTTTTTTTTTTTTGGTAATTCTCATTTTGAATGAGTCAAAGTCACCTGACAAAAAATCACATGAAATAACACTGGAAGGGGCCGGCGAGATAGTACAGTGGCAGGGCATTTGCCTTGCATTCGGCCGAGCGGGGTGGACCTGGGTTCAGTTCCCGGTATCCCATTTAGTTCCCCGAGCCTCACATGATCAGAAGTCACGTAAGAGTGATTTCTGGGGCCCAGAGAGATAGCACAGCGGTGTTTGCCTTGCAAGCAGCCAATCCAGGACCAAAGGTGGTTGGTTCGAATCCCGGTGTCCCATATGGTCCCCCCGTGCCTGCCAGGAGTTATTTCTGAGCAAACAGCCAGGAGTAACCCCTGAGCACCGCCGGGTGTGGCCCAAAAACCAAAAAAAAAAAAAAAAAAGAGTGATTTCTGAGAGCAGAGCCAGGAGTAACCCTTGAGCGCTGCTGGTGTAGTCCAAAAACAAAAACAAAAACAAGAGAACACTGAAAGTTTTTTTTTTTGTTTTTTTTTTTTTGTTTTTTGTTTTTTGTGGTTTTTAGATCACACCCAGCAGTGCTCAGGGGTTACTCCTGGCTTCATGCTCAGAAATTGCTCCTGGCAGGCACTGGGGACCATATGGGATGCCGGGATTCGAACCAATGACCTTCTGCATGAAAGGCAAATGCCTTACCTCCATGCTGTCTCTCCGGCCCCAAAAGTTTTTTTTAAATTAAAACCCAAACACATGATCTGATTTTCCCCAAGACCATTTATCTGTTTAAACCAGATTTAATATTGTGTAATTTTTTTTCTTTTTCTTTTTTGGGCTCAGGGATCACTCCTGGTAGGCTCAGGGGACCATATAGGATGTTGGGGATTGAGTCCTGGTTGGTCCTGTGCAAGGCTGCACTATTGCTACATCCCAAAACAAAATTCTAAAACATCAGGAAAATAAGACTGTCATATTTTCATAAAAATATTATAAGCCCAATAAAGAATATTCTCAAAACTCAAAGCATTGAGAAAATAGTCAATGGAAAACTATCTCAGGACACTTTCTGGACACTTCAATGGAAAAATCCAACTTTTGTGGGGGCCAGAATGACAGCATAATGGGGAGGGCATTTTCCTTGCACACAGTCAACCGGATTCAATCCCTGGTATCCCATAGGGTCCCCTGAGTCCACCGGGAGTGATTCCTGAGCACAGAGCCAGGTAAAACATACAAGCACTGCCAAATGTGGCCCAGACTCTGAAACTTCAAAAAAAAAAAAAAAATCAAACAAAACAGCAGGCTCCTTTTGTTTTATGTCATAAAACGTTTCCCCCATATTTTTATGATTTATTTTATATTTCATGCTCAAACTTTTTTTTTTTTTTGGTGGTTTTGGGGTCACACCCAGCAGTGCTCAGGGGTTATTCCTGGCTCCATGCTCAAAAATTGCTCCTGGCAGGCACGGGGGACCATATGGGACGCTGGGATTCGAACCGATGACCTCCTGCATGAAAGGCAAACGCCTTACCTCCATGCTATCTCTCCGGCCCCCATGCTCAAACTTTTATCTGGGAAGGCTTTAAGCTATCAAAAATAATCTGCTTACTGCACTATATATTCAGTTAGGAGCTGGAACAGCTGGTGCCTCTTCAGCAGTGCTGAGCCTGGGATTCTCTCCACCCCAATAATACTGAGTGGGTCTCACAGCTCAGTGCTTGGGCCAGATACATGGTGCTACCTGGGGCCTGGCAGTGCCAAGGCAATCCAGGGATAGAACTGGCATCCCTGGGACACTTGTGCACCCTGCCCTTTGAGCCCTCCCAGTCACCCTGGCCAACAAAGTATGGGTGAGGCATTTCCTCTGACCAGAGACCAGCACTGGAACTGGCTGCAAAGAAAGGTCATGATTAAAAGCAGATTATGCGCTTGAATCCATTATCAAACATGCTCGCAAATGAACATGCATACATACATACCAGTTTTGACATGGAGCGGGATGGGCTCAACGATGCCGCCACCTAAAAAACCCAACATGACAAACCACAAATGACTTGAGAAATTCTTTCTCTGAGGACAAATAAGCAGAAGGCAATTTTGCCACATCCCCAGGAGGCCCTGAGGTCTGCTGTTAGGATTGAAGCTCAAGCCCCGACATTGAAAACTCAACTGTCAACATACTGCCTCACCTTCAAACAAATTTAGTCTTTGTTTGTTTGTTTTTGGGGTTACACCTGGCAGAACTCAGGCGTTATTCCTGTGCTTAGGAATCACTCCTGGCAGGTTTAGGAGGTAACTCATATGAGATGCCGGGGATCAAACCCAGGTTGGCTGTATGCAAGGCAAATATTCTACCTTCCATGCTATTGCACCAGCCCCAAACATTTAGACTTTTGTAAGGTGGGAGCTGACTCCCAGTCCCCATGCTGGATCAAATGTGTCCCTTCCTGGTCACCCCATCCCATCTCCCCAAATGTGCCTTACATGACCATCAAACTGTTGGTAGGATCTTCACTCCTATCACAGCGAATTTAAACTAGGGGTGGAATTACTCCTGGGAATTCAGGTTAGGGGATGAAGGGAATTTAAGTCAGGAATTTAAGAACCAAAAATACAGAAATGACACATCCAAAAGGTGACCGCATTGCTAGATGAAGGAAGAGTAAAGGAATTACAATGACATAGGGATGGAAGGACAGGGGCAGGGCGTTTGCTTCGCAAATGGCCCACCCAGGTTTGATCCTCAGCATCCTATAGGGTCCCCTGAGCAGCTCCAGGAGTGATTCCTGAGTGCAGAGCCAAGAGGAATCCATGAGCATTGCCTGGTGTGGCCTCCACACTAGCAAAAGCAATTACAATGACTAAAAAAAAGGCAATTAAAATAAAGGAAAATATATAAATGAAAAGAATAAAGAGAAGATAAATTTAGAAGAAAAAGGAGGAAAATAAAGGGAAAAAAAGGAAAACAAAGAACTCTCAGAAGTTCCTTCAAATGATGTCCTTGAGGTTTTCAGGAGCAAAATGGGGTGAAAGGTGAGAGGTGAGAGGTGCAAGCCTCCTATAGGGCAGCCAAGCAGACAATGAGCAGGGCAGAGTCTGATCAATATGGCTGCTGCCATCTTGGTATACCCATCCTCCTGTACCCCGAGCCCTTCTCCTGCCAGGGAGATTCACAACTATCTCCCCGCACAGACTGGCCCAAGCCTGGGGCAATGACAGAGTGAAGTGGCTTTATATGCAGTGTAGACAGGTAAAGCTGAAAGCGTGTTGGCTCGGAAATCGCCTGTGCAGGGAGATCGTGGACGATTGTCACATGGGACCTACCGCTTTTGCCCAGGGCCTGCCCGCTCTTGTAGCCCATCTTCTGCAGCAAAGCAAACCCCTTGTTTTCACTGCCCAGGGCATTTTTCAGCCCGATGTCTCGTCTCTCTTGCTCCTCCTGTTTGAGGCTCTTCTGCCTGTTTTTCAGGTTGGCTTCCTGCTGCTTTTCTTCTTTCCGACGGGCCTCCCGGATCTGCCTGAGCATTGGCAAGCCTGGCTTGACGTCCTCTCTGGAGGAGGCAGAGGAGGGGGAAAGAGTGGCTTAGAAAGCACAGGAGGGGACGTGGAAGATAGCATGGAGATAAGGCGTTTGCCGTGCAGGCAAAAAGACGGTGGTTCGAAACCCAGCATCCCACATGGTCCCCCAAGCCTGCCAGGAGTGATTTCCGAGCATAGAGCCAGGAGTAACCCGAGCGCTGCCGGGTGTGACCCAAAAACCAAAAACCAAAAGAAAAAAGAAAGCACAGGAGGAACCTTCTGGTAGCATGGCCACACACGGGGTCAGTGAACCTCATAGTTCAGCGTCTGAGAACCGCCTTTACTAGTGTCACAACTATAATGAGACGTGAAGAGTTTGCAGGTGAAGACATGAGGAACAGCACATGTCATGACTCTCAGAAAAGGACAAGAATAAAGAACATGGGGGGAGAGGAGAAAAAAAGTGAAGAGGGGCCAGAGAGATAGCATGGAAGTAGGGTGTTTGCCTTGTATGCAGAAAGATGGTGGTTCAAATCCTGGCATCCCATAGGGTCCCCCCATGCCTGGCAGGAGCGATTTCTGAGCATAAAGCCAGGAGGAACCCCTGAGCGCTGCCGGGTGTTACCCGCTCTCCCCACCCCCCCCCCAAAAAAAAATAAAGAACAAAACAGGATCCAGGGGCCAGAGTGATAGCACAGTGGTAGGGTGTTTGCCATACTGCTGACCCAGGACAGACCCAGGTTCGATCCCTGGCATCCCATAGGGTCCCCAAGCCTGCCAGGAGCGATTTCTGAGTGCAGAGTCAGGAGTAACCTGAGTGCTTCCAGGTGTGGCCCCAAAACAAACAAAACCAAACAAAAGGATCCAGGTAGAAGTTCAATGCTCAGTAGGACAAGGGAAGGAAGAGAAGGTTCCAGGATGCTTCGCCCCTGTTGGAAGTAATTTCCACAAACCCGTGGAGCTGACCTGCCCGCCTCCCCTTCCGCGGCATCGACGCTCACTCACTTGATGTTCACGAAGGCGTCAGACATGTAATCTTCTTCTTCTTCTTCTTCAGCCATGTTCAACTTCATGCAGCCACGGGATCTGCAAGAGATGGAGGCTGGGCCACCTTCCCAGGATGGAAACAGCATTTGTCATTTATATAGATTTTTTTTGTGTGCCTTTTTTTGGACCATACTCAACAGTATGCAAGAGTTTATACTGCTCTGTGTTCAGAGATCACTCCTGGCAGTGCTCAGGTAAGGCCGTCTGGGGTGCCAAGGATTGGATCCGGATGTTGACTGCAGGCAAGGCCAGTGCTCTACCTGCTGTGCTATCTCTTGGGCCACCACTAGACCTTTCTTTTTTGTTTTTTGGGCCACACCCGTTTGATGCTCAGGGGTTACTCCTGGCTAAGTGCTCAGAAATTGCCCCTGGCTTGGGGGACCATATGGGACTCCGGGAGATCGAACCACGGTCCTTCCTTGGCTAGCGCTTGCAAGGCAGACACCTTACCTCTAGCGCCACCTCACCGGCCCCCACTAGACCTTTCTTGAGATCATCTTTATATCCCTGAACCCCTCAAGTCTTGCGTTCTAGCAGCTCAGGGCTTCTACTCACACTTCTTGGAGATGCTGGGTTTCCAAATCAATGCTCTTGCAACCGCTCATCCCTGTCCCCATCTCTCTGTAACCCTCTGCTTGGACCCTTGTCCACCATTTTACAGAAGACATGTCCTTCTCGGAGACAATGACAACAGCCCCCAATCTCACTGTTTTTTGCTTTACTACAAGTAATATTTTCTGTTATTCTGTGGAACCAGGGAGCAGATCTGGAGTCTCATACATATGAGGACAACACTCTTCTCTGGCCCCAGAGTGACTTCAGATCATGTCGCCTGCCTTGGTCACCCTCCACCCTGGGAGAGGTTCGGACTAAGGCTTCAGAGGGGAAGACGAAACTGATCTCAAAGTTTCTATACCTTTCTCGCTGCCCTGAACATGCCACAGATGTTTCCGGTACAAAAACCTGCCCTGGCCACTCTAGCCTGTCTCACCACTGTGCCTTCAAGCTGCTAATTTGGGCCAGGGGCCTTTGTTTCACCCCTCACGAGCACAGAATCATTTTTATAGGATCAACTTCAATTGCTAAAAATAATCCTGCAAAGGCCAGAGTGATAGCACAGCAAGAAGGGATTTTGCCTTGCATGTGGCTGACCCAGGTTTAATCTCTGGAACCCATATGGTCCCCTGAGCCTGTCAGGAGTAATTTCTGAGCACAGAGCCAGGAGAAACTGCTGAGCACCACCGGATATGGTCCCAAGCCCCCCAATCAAATCCTGCAATGTCTGGGAAACAGTCAACTAAGCTGAGCCCAATCAGTTCCCAACCCCAGCAAACTGAGATAGTAGAAAACCTGGGATAGGAGAGGACAGTAGTTATTTTAAGCTGCTCAGTGCTGAACTCACTGGCTATACAGCCCGGACACATGGGTCCCTACTCCCTATCAGGAAACCTGCCCTCACCTGTCACTCCCTCTTCCCCTGCTCTTGGGGTTCGCACCTCTTTGATGATATATGAGGTTTCTGTTATCTAAAGATCTGAGGGGCCAGAGACATAGCACAACAGGGAGGGCAGTTACCTTGCACGCAGCCTACCTGGGTTCAGTCCCAGCATCCCATAGGGTCCCCAGACCCTGCCAGGATTGATTCCTGAGTGCAGAGCCAGGAGTAACCACTGAGCATCACCGGGTATGGCCCATCTCTATGCCCCTGGCTGGTGCAGAAACTCTGACTTCATGCACCCCCTTTCAAAGCACCTCCCTGACCCCCTGTGACTGCTGGACTTTGGTGGGAGGGCTCTGGGGACACTTTGGAGGATATGGAGCGTACGAAAGAGCCCCCAAGGCTTGAGAGATGAGAACTTTGCAAAAAGCTAGTCTAGGATGACCTGCAGTTTTGGGGTTCGCAGAGAGGAGAAGGGTGTAAGCAAGGGCTCCCCCCCATCCTAGGCCAGGTGCAGAATGGGGCTGCAGGATGGGAGGACGATCAGGAGGCGGCAGTCCCGCAACCGGTGGGGTTTCCTCCCTCTGGTGTCCCCCCTGGCTGTAAAAGACCCCAATACTGCTTGTGGGGGGCGGGGAACGGCGGGGAAGGGGCGCCTAGGTTCATAGGCTACCTGGCAGCGATGCGCGTCTAGGGCCTGATGCGAAGAGCGTAACTGCGCATGCGCCCAGATCCACCGCGCCTACCAAGAGCGCGACTGCGTTTGCGCCCAGACAAACCGCGCCGTGCCGAAAGTGGCGCCCCCTGGCTCGTGGAAAATCTGCGCGGACGAGCCTAGTGCGCGTGCGCAAACCTGCTTCCTTGCACGCGCATTGGGGCATTTCCGGCCTGCTGCTCAGTCCGGCGCCTGGGCCGTCTCCAGACGGGCAAGTGCACATGCGCCCAGACCAGCCGCCGCGCCGAAAGTGGCGCCTTGGCGCGCGTAAAAATCTGCCCGGATAAACCTGGTGCGCGTGCGCACACCTACTTCCGCGCACGCGCACTCGGGCATTTCCGGCCTGTTGGTCAACCTGGGTCCTGGGCTGTCAACGTCCTGGACGCTTTGCAGCTAGCACCCCCTGTGCGGACGGGCAGGTGAGGTTGCCCGGTCTCTTGGGGACCCCCCCACCCGTGCTGGGTCCTTTCTTTTTCTTTTTGCACGACCTCCTGGGTTTGACAGCTGCTGCTCCCATAGCAAGCGGTGGGCGAGGAAAAGAGGCACCCCAGGGGTGGGGTAGGTTTGCACCCCCAGAGCATCCCTGGGCCTCGAACTCCTGGACTCAAGAGTTTGGCATGCCTGCTTTGCACGGTTTTTCGTTTTTCGAGCTCATCCTATTATCTTCTAGACACTCCTTGTGTTTTTCCTTTGCATTCATTTATGCCCATCTGTGCCCTGGGCCTTTAATTTTTTTGCTTTAAAAGTTTTGCCCCAAATAAATCATTTTGGAGATCCCTCCAGACCCCCCACAAATGCAGTGGGACCACAATTGCAAGCCAGGCCTGTCATCTTTCAGAGTCACATGCATCCAGTTCCACTACCGATGTTCATATAAAAAGAGACCGATGTTTATATATGTATATGGGCCGGAGAGGTAGGGTGTTTGCCTTGCATGCAGAATGACGGTGGTTCGAATCCCATATGACATCCCATATGGTCCCCTAAGTTTGCCAGGAGCAATTTCTGAGTGCAGAGCCAGGAGTAAACCTTGAGCGCTGCCCGGTGTAACCCCCCCAAAAAAAAAGAAAAAAAAAGAGAGAGAGAGAGAGAGAGAGACATGAAGTATATATCCAAATTCTAACAAGTAGTGTTGTGATTTTATTGGTTTTGTTTGTTTGTTTTTGTGTTGGGGTCACACTCAGCAATGGTCAGGCCTTACTGCTGGCTCTGCACTCAGGAATCATTCCTGGCAGGCTCCCCCTAACCCTATGGGATGTTGAGGATCAGATCTGGGCTGTTTGCAAGGCAAGTGCCCTCCTTCTCTGTGCTATCTTTCAGCCCTGACAAATGTCTTTGATTTGGTTTTGTTTCTCGAAGGTGTGAATCTGTAAAACGTCCGCCATGGAATTAGCTCACAGTTTATTGCTCAACGAGGAAGCGTTGGCTCAGATCACTGAAGCCAAGAGACCCGTTTTCATCTTTGAATGGCTGCGCTTTCTCGATAAAGTCTTGGTTGCTGCCAACAAGGTAAAGGGGATACCCTCATGCCTTTATTTCCCCTTTTGGGTTCACGTGATGGAGAGTCGACATTGTAGATCAAGTCCTTGAGGTCTGCCAGGCTGGTGGATGGCCCTTTAACTTGACACTATTCCATTTTTTTTGTTTGTTTTTTAGTTTTTGGGCCACACCCAAAAACGCTCAGGGGTTACTCCTGGCTATGCGCTCAGAAATCGCTCCTGGCTTGGGGGACCATATGGGACACTGGGGGGACTGAACCACAGTCCATCCTAAGTGAGTGCGTGCAAGGCAGATGCCCTACCGCTTGTGCCACCACTCCAGCACCCACTATTTCATCTTTGATGCTGCACAAACAAACCCCAAATCTGATGAAATCCAGCCACTGGTCGGCTTCATGATCTCTTCTTGACTTGCTGCATGTGGCTTTGGAGAAATAGGACGTGGAAGCTGCCACTTGACTCCTCCCGAGTCCCTCGGGGCTGTGACAGTCCAGTTCCTACCACTCAGCTCATAGGAGAGTTGCTTGGTTTCTTCCCACATTGTCTCTGAGCTTCATTATCTCTGGGTTCTTTTGTTGTCTTGAAAATGAGCCTATGTCCTCAATCCATCTGTCTTTGCTTTTCGGGGTCCTTTTGGTTCCTTCCCTGGGCTGATAACGTTTATGAACTACCAGCTCCTCTGACAGTGGAGCGTGTCTGACTTCGGAGATCTCAATGATTCCTATGTCCATATTTCATAACCTTAGTTTATCTCAGAAAACAAAAACAAAACAAAAAAAAAACCTCTAGGGGCCGGAGAGATAGCACGGAGGTAAGGCGTTTGCCTTTCATGCAGAAGGACGGTGGTACGAATCGCAGCATCCCATATGATCCCCGAGCCTTCCAGGAGCGATTTCTGAGCGTAGAGCCAGGAGGAACCCCTGAGTGCTGCCGGGTGTGACTCAAAAACAAACAAACCAAAAAAAACCACCTTTACTTCTAAAAAAGTAAAACTTTATGGACCCAAATGAATCACTTTCAATAGCATTGGAGGGGTCACGAAGATGCTTAATCTAGGAACAAATACCATATTTTTCACTCTGTAAGATGCACATAGTTTTTAGACGAGGAAAACAAGAAAAAAAAATACTCTAAAGCAAATGGTGCAATGCTAGACACCATCAGGAGACCCGAGAGGCTCAAGTATATGTACAATATGCCAGTCCACAACTGGCTAAAAGCATTTATATTACTTTTTTTGTGGGGCGGGGGGGGGGGGGTGCCACACCCAGTGACGGTTAGCGGTTGCTCCTGGCTATGCGCTCAGAAATTGCTCCTGGCTCGGAGGCTCATATGGGATGCTGGGAATCGAACCGCAGTCCATCGTAGGTCAGCTGCATACAAGGCAAATGCCCTACCCCTGCACCCTACTTTGGCCCCTAACTTTTTTTTTATATCAGAAAATAAAAAAAGGAGTTGGAGAGATAGCTTGGATAGTAAGGCATTTATTTTCCTTACATGCAGAAGGTCATTGGTTCGAATCCTGACAATCCCATATGGTCCCCTGAGCCTACCAGGAGCGATTTCTGAGCATAGAGCCAGGAGGAACCGCTGAATGCTGCCAGGTGTGACCCAAAAACCAAAAAAAAAAGAAAATTTAAAAAAAGCAACTTTTTTTTTTTTTCAGCTCCAGGTGGCATTTGTGTCTTCACTCCATAAGACGCGCAAACATTTCCCCCTATCTTTTGGGGAGGGGGAAGTGCATCTTATAGAGCAAAAAAGACGGCGATTCATTTCTTCATGGAACCTACTATGTGTTAACAATTCTCACTTAAGGTCTTTTTGCCTGAAGTCCTACAGCTTTTAATTAGTAGAGGCCTTAGCTGCTGAGTAGTTTTGCATGTTGGCCCAAAATTTGCAAAAGTACATGTGAGAAAAGAAAAGAGGCTGATGTTCTGTTCTTTTTTTTTTTTTTTTTTTTTAATGACAGACGGATGTGAAGGAAAAACAGAAGAAACTTGTTGAACAGTTGACTGGGTTAATTAGCAGCTCCCCAGGCCCACCCACACGAAAACTGTTAGCTAAGAATCTTGCAGCCCTATATAGCATCGGGGACACCTTCACCGTCTTTCAGACATTGGATAAATGCAATGACATTATCAGGAGTAAGGATGACACGGCTGCTTACTTACCAACAAAACTGTAAGTGCTTCGAAAGTGAGTGACTGAGGGGGCTTGGGTGTGGAGGAGGTGGTTTTGGGCGTCACACCCAGCAGTGCTCAGGGCTTATTCTTGTCTCTGTGCTCAGGGCTGACTCCTGGTTCTGTGCTCAGGAATCACTCTCACTGGGGATCAGGGTGCAGAGGATCAAACCCGAGTGAGCCATGTGCAAGACAAGTGCCCTATCTGCAGTCTCAAGGGATTGCTTGAGCTGGGGTGATCATATAGGACATAGGGCACAGGCCTGGCATGTGCCTGGCCCCAGTTCAATCTCTGAGACCCCATTATCCCTGGCTCCCCAGTATTAATGAGATGATCCTGGTGATTCCAAATAAGATGGTGTCCAAGCTGCCCTGCCTCCTTGGGCCCAAACATTTAATTGTCTCCTGCTTGTAGAAGTGATCCCCTGAGGGCCGGGTGGTGGTGCTAAAGGTAAGGTGCCTGCCTTGCCTGCGCTAGCCTAGGACGGACCGAGGTTCGATCCCCCCGCGTCCCATATGGTCCCCCAAGCCAGGAGTGACTTCTGAGCGCATGGCCAGGAGTAACCCCTGAGCGTCATCGGGTGTGACCCAAAAAAACAAAACAAAAAAAAAAAGTGATTCCCTGAGCACTTTCCCCCACTCCAGTAAACTAAATTGGGGACTGCTCATCTGAAAGACCAACAGGGAGGACTTCCTGTGGCCTGGCGCTGGATAGAAACACGGCTGTGTTTCTACCAGACCTTGCTTACCTTGGAGCAGATCGTGAAGGCTCTTCAGACAGTGGCAGTTTGCACAAGAGTTTGTGGGGGAACTGGGATGGAGGGAGATTCTTTTTACTTATTTTATTTTATTTTTGGGGGGTGGGTGGGCACCTGGCAGCTACTTCTGACTCTGTGCTCAGGAATCACACTTGGTGGTCTTGGAGGACCAGACAGGATGCAGGGGATCAAATCTGGGCTGGCTGCATGCAAGGCAAATGCTTTCCCACTCATACTATTGCTTCGGCCCCTGGAGATAGATTCTTGATTAGGATGGCAGAAAGTGTAAAGAATTAAAAAAAAAAAAAAAAAAAAAAAGAATTTCTTAGTGATGGGATTGAGGTAAAAATGAGCAAACTGAGGTCGGAAAGAATACAGTGGGGGGGCCCGGAGAGATAGCATGGAGGTAAGGTGTTTGCCTTTCATGTAGGAGGTCATCAGTTCGAATCCCGGTGTCCCATATGGTCCCCCGTGCCTGCCAGGAGCAATTTCTGAGCATGGAGCCAGAAATAACCCCTGAGCGCTGCCGGATGTGACCCAAAAAAAAAAAAAAAGAATACAGTGGGGAAGGTATTTGCCTTGCATATGGCTGACCTGAATTGGGGTTCCATCCTTGGTATCCCAGAGACTTCCCTACTGCACTGCCAGAATTGATTCCTGAGCACAGAGCCAGAAGGAACCCCTAAGCACCACCAGGTGTGGCCCCCAAAACAAGAACAAAAAGAATAAGCATACACAGTGGTGCTCAGAGGTGACTCCTGGCTGTTCTCTTAGGGATCATTCCTTGTGGTGCTCGGGGACCTGATGGGATGCCAAATATTAAACCCAGATAGGCCGTGTGCAAGGCAAATGCCCTCCCAGCTGTGCTATTGCTCTGGCCCCATGTTTGGTAAAGTTTTGTCAAGTTTTCTTTTTTATTTTATTTTTTTTGGTTTTTGGGCCACACCCGGCAGTGCTCAGGGGTTACTCCTGGTTGTCTGCTCAGAAATAGCTCCTGGCAGGCACGGGGGACCATATGGGACACCGGGATTCGAACCAACCACCTTTGGTCCTGGATCGGCTGCTTGCAAGGCAAACACCGCTGTGCTATCTCTCCGGCCCCTCTTTTTCATTTCTTTTATTTATTTATTTATTTATTTATTTTTTGGTTTTTGGTTTTTGGTTTTTGGTTTGGGCTGCACCCGACGGCACTTAGGGATAACTCATGGCTCTGTACTCAGAAATCGCTCTTGGTAGGCTCTGGGGATCATATTGGATGCTGGGAATTGAACCCAGTTTTGTCAAGTTTTGTCAAGTTTTCTATTGGAATAAGATCTGCTTTCATGCAGCAACGTGCTGTGCTGGCACACATGTGAAATTTTTCGGGGGTGTTTTTTTTTTTTTTTTTTTGGGGTCACACCTGGTAATGCTCAGGAGTTACTCCTGGCTCTGCATTCAGAAGTTGGCAGGTTCGGGGGACCATATGGGATGCCGGGAATCGAACTACTGTTAACCCTGGGTTGGCTGTGTGCAAGGCAAACATCGCTGAGCTATCTCTCCAGCCCCAATACACATGTGAGCTGAGCCTTGTCTTCCCTCCAAATTTGCTGACCCCACAAGGTGGGGATTTGAAGTGGAAAATAAAAAAAAAAAATTGTTGGGCCAGACTGATAGTATCATGGGTAGGACATTTGTCTTGCACACAACTGACCCGAATTCAATCCCTGGCACTCCATATAGTCTCCTGGCCCCTGCTGGGAAGGATCCTTGAATGCACGGTTAGGAATAAGCCCTGAGCACCATGGGATGTGAATCCAAAACAATAGCTTAACAATTTATAGTCAATGGGACCAGAGAGATAGCACAGGGGTAGGGCATTTGCCTTGCAAGCAGCTGACCCAGGACTGATGTTGGTTCAATTCCCTGCATCCCATCTGGTCTCCAAGTCTGCCAGGAATGATTTCTGAGCACAGAGCCAGGATGTGGCCCAAAAAATAAAACAAAAAAAAATTTTTACAGTGAAAAATGTCCTGTGCAAATTATTTCTAAAAATAAGAAAATCTGTGAACTTACCGAGGGGTGGTGGGAAGGGTTCATGGGACATTGGTAGAGGGGCTAAGATTGGTAGTGGGGTTGGAATGATGATTACAAGAATAGGAGAATTAACAGATTTGTAAATCATGTACCTTAAGAAAAATGATAAGGGAAAGAAACCACTTCCAAGAAACATCTAATAAAATTATATTATTGGGCCGGAGCAATAGCACAGCAGTAGGGCATTTGCCTTGCACATGGCCAACCGATTTGATCCCCAGCATCCCATATGGTCCCCCGAACCTGCAGGAGCAATTTCTGAGCACTGACGAATGTGGTCCCAATCTCCCCAATTATATTATTGACTCAATAAAGTTCAGTTACAGAATCATGTCACCTCTTACAGGGCTGCGGTGGCTTGTGTGGGAGCATTTTATGAAAAAATGGGGCGAATGTTAGGCAGTGCATTTCCAGAAACGGTCAACAATCTTCTGAAATCTCTGAAAAGTGCTGAGGTAAGTTTTACCACAAATATTATTCCAATATTTTGCTTGTGACAGCTGTCAGAGGCCAATTAAAAGTGTGTGTCTGGGAGCCAGAGAGATAGTTCAGTGGGAAGGGCGCTTGTCTTGCATGTCTCTGACCTGCATTTGGTTCCCGGCATCCCATATGGTCCCTGAAGCCTGCCAGAAGTGATTCCTGTGGGCAGAGGTAGGAGAGAAAACTTTGAGCACTGCCAGGTGTAACCCCACATTCCAAAATAAATAAATAAATAAATAAATAGAACCTCAACATACACAAATGTATTTCTCAACCTCTGAAATAACTTATAATTCAGGGGAAGAATTCTCTGTTTAGAGCGAATGCTGTCTAGAGCTGAAGCCCGAGTGTGATCATTAATTTTTTTTATATTATGAAAAGGTATTTTTTGTTTTGTTTGATTTGGATCACACCTGGCAGTGCTCAGGGGCCACTCATGACTGTACGCTCAGAAATCGCTCCTGGCAGGCTCGGGGGACCCTATGGGATGCTGGGATTCGAACCACATCCTTCTGCATGCAAGGCAAATGCCCTACCTCCATGCTATCTCTCTGGCCCCTAATGAAAGTGTATTTAAAAAAATTTTTTTTATTATTTTCTGATGTAAAATAAAAAGTTAGGTATATGTGTTTAACCAGTTGTGGACCGGTGGTTGTAAAACATACTTCGGCCTCGAAGGCTGGTTGTTCCCAACCGCTGTTGTCTCTGAAAGCATCTCCCATTGCTCCATTTACTTTAGAATGTTTTTTTCTTATTTTCCTCGTCTGTTGGTGTTGGGTGTTTCTTCTATCAGTGACCTATTTCAGAACTAGTTTATTCTTTATTGTTCTTATATTGAAATGTCTTTACCTAACATCCATCTGTTTGAGGCGGGCTATAGAAGCGCTTGGGGAAACCTGTGGGAGGCCGAAAGGGGATCGAACCTGGGTCGGCCCACGCAAGGCAAAATCTCTAGCCACTGTGCAATCGCTCTCAAAAATACTTTTAATCCTACCTAGAACTTTCTAGAGAACTTGATCTCATTCCACTTCCCATTTCCCTTAGCCATCAGGAAAGATGATGAGAATGGTGGGGGGAGAGGCCTTGGGCTTTGATGTCTGCTGCCTTCGCCTTCAAGCATATAACTTATTTCATTTTATGGCCTCGACTTGTATGTTTCCATGTAGTCCCAAGGACGCAGTGAAATCCTAATGAGTCTGCAGAAGGTTCTCAACGGCCTGGGAGGGGCGGCTGCTTCCTCCCACCGCGATATTTATAAGAATGCCCGGTCACTTCTGACTGACCGGTCCATGGCTGTTCGCTGTGCAGTCGCCAAGGTTTGTACTCAGTCACTTTATTTTGTTGGTTTGTTTGTTTCGGGGCCACACCTGGCGTTGCTCAGAAGTTAGTCCTGACTCCATGCTCAGGAATTACTCCTGGCGGTGCTCCGGCGACCATACGGGATGCTGGGAATCGAACCCTGGCTAGCTGCATGCAAGACAAATGCCTCCCTTCTGTACTGTCACTCTGGCTCCTATACATTCAATTTCTGAAATAGAAATAATTTAAATTATTTGTTTATTTGTGAGTGGGCTTATTTTTTTTTTGTAAGCTGCCAGATTTATTGCTACAAAGCTATTCTTTTTTTGGGGGGGACCCACACCTGGCGGCACTTGGGTTACACCTGGCTCTGCGCTCAGAAATGGCTTCTGGCAGGGCTCTGGAGACATATGGGATGCCTGGGATCAAATCTGGGTCCATCCTGGGTCAGTTACATGCAAGACAAACACCCTACTGCTGTGTTATCTTTCCATCCTCCATCCTCCTACGTTTATATTGTGTTCAATTTGCTTTACTTCTAATTACACTTGGGGGGGGGGAGTTTGTCAGGAAGGAATTCCTGAAGCTGTTGAGTGTACCACATGACACC